>NW_022143402.1:0-50200 GCF_007565055.1 Rhinopithecus roxellana
TGCGATATTATTCCCCATATAGACGTGGCGTGGCGGCGGCTGGCGGCGGCCCCGGATCGCGGGGGGCGGGTCCCCGCCCCCCCGGCGATGGGGGTCCGCCAGCCGCCGGGGGGGCGTGGCGTGGCGGCGGCTGGCGGCCCCGGATCGCGGGGGGGCGGGTCCCCCGCCCCCCCGGCGATGGGGGTCCGCCAGCCGCCGGGGGGGCGTGGCGTGGCGGCGGCTGGCGGCCCCGGATCGCGGGGGGGGTCCCCCGCCCCCCGGCGATGGGGGTCCGCCAGCCGCCGGGGGGGCGTGGCGTGGCGGCGGCTGGCGGCCCCGGATCGCGGGGGGGCGGGTCCCCCGCCCCCCGGCGATGGGGGTCCGCCAGCCGCCGGGGGGGCGTGGCGTGGCGGCGGCTGGCGGCCCCGGATCGCGGGGGGCGGGTCCCCCGCCCCGCGGCGATGGGGGTCCGCCAGCCGCCGGGGGGGCGTGGCGTGGCGGCGGCTGGCGGCCCCGGATCGCGGGGGGGCGGGTCCCCCGCCCCCGGCGATGGGGGTCCGCCAGCCGCCGGGGGGGCGTGGCGTGGCGGCGGCTGGCGGCCCCGGATCGCGGGGGGGCGGGTCCCCCGCCCCCCCCCGGGGATGGAGGCCTGCAGTCGTGGGGACCGTGATTTGGCAGCCTCTTGGGGCCCACAAGTAGGTGTACAGGTATTCCGAGTAATAATATAGTTATTACACATCAATGATCGATTTTAATAATTCTCAATGGTACTAATAATTGGATACCATTGTTAGTTTTCATTATTTTAAGTACCTGATTATGCAATCTTACTATTAATTATTAATATTAATGTTAATGAACAATATTATTAGTCCCTATTACTCATCATAATTTTCCTACCCGCATCACTTTGTATTGATTTAAGTAACATTCATGGCGTATATCATTATTTGAATATTCATTGTGATATTAATATTAATTACCATTTCAAATCGTTAACATTTTAATCCACCATAAATTTTTATGAAGTTTATTGTGATCATTAATATCGATTATTAGTATTAATATTTAATATATTTATTAATATTAATATTAATTGATTGTTGCTGATATCCACCAGGGGGAGGATGTTACTACTTAAAACATCACAAAAGATGTTCACTCACCCAATGATATTGCTTCAAATTTCGGTCCAAGGAGGGAATATAGACAGCCAATATTGCTGGGAATAGACACACACCTGGGATAATATATTAATCTTCAGTAGGAAGAATGCGATATTATTCCCCATATAGACGTGGCGTGGCGGCGGCTGGCGGCCCCGGATCGCGGGGGGGCGGGTCCCCCGCCCCCGGCGATGGGGGTCCGCCAGCCGCCGGGGGGCGTGGCGTGGCGGCGGCTGGCGGCCCCGGATCGCGGGGGGGCGGGTCCCCCGCCCCCCGGCGATGGGGGTCCGCCAGCCGCCGGGGGGGCGTGGCGTGGCGGCGGCTGGCGGCCCCGGATCGCGGGGGGGCGGGTCCCCCGCCCCCCGGCGATGGGGGTCCGCCAGGCCGGGGGGGCGTGGCGTGGCGGCGGCTGGCGGCCCCGGATCGCGGGGGGGCGGGTCCCCCGCCCCCCGGCGATGGGGGTCCGCCAGCCGCCGGGGGGGCGTGGCGTGGCGGCGGCTGGCGGCCCCGGATCGCGGGGGGCGGGTCCCCCGCCCCCCGGCGATGGGGGTCCGCCAGCCGGGGGGGGCGTGGCGTGGCGGCGGCTGGCGGCCCCGGATCGCGGGGGGGGGGTCCCCGCCCCCCGGCGATGGGGGTCCGCCAGCCGCCGGGGGGCGTGGCGTGGCGGCGGCTGGCGGCCCCGGATCGCGGGGGGCGGGTCCCCCGCCCCCCGGCGATGGGGGTCCGCCAGCCGCCGGGGGGGGTGGCGTGGCGGCGGCTGGCGGCCCCGGATCGCGGGGGGGCGGGTCCCCCGCCCCCCGGCGATGGGGTCCCGCCAGCCGCGGGGGGGGCGTGGCGGCGGCTGGCGGCCCCGGATCGCGGGGGGGCGGGTCCCCCGCCCCCCGGCGATGGGGGTCCGCCAGCCGCCGGGGGGGTGGCGTGGCGGCGGCTGGCGGCCCCGGATCGCGGGGGGGCGGGTCCCCCGCCCCCGGCGATGGGGTCCGCCAGCCGCCGGCGGGGGGTGGCGGCGGCGGCTGGCGGCCCCGGATCGCGGGGGGGCGGGTCCCCCGCCCCCCCCGGGGATGGAGGCCTGCAGTCGTGGGGACCGTGATTTGGCAGCCTCTTGGGGCCCACAAGTAGGTGTACAGGTATTCCGAGTAATAATATAGTTATTACACATCAATGATCGATTTTAATAATTCTCAATGGTACTAATAATTGGATACCATTGTTAGTTTTCATTATTTTAAGTACCTGATTATGCAATCTTACTATTAATTATTAATATTAATGTTAATGAACAATATTATTAGTCCCTATTACTCATCATAATTTCTTACCCGCACCACTTTGTATTGATTTAAGTAACATTCATGGCGTATATCATTATTTGAATATTCATTGTGATATTAATATTAATTACCATTTCAAATCGTTAACATTTTAATCCACCATAAATTTTTATGAAGTTTATTGTGATCATTAATATCGATTATTAGTATTAATATTTAATATATTTATTAATATTAATATTAATTGATTGTTGCTGATATCCACCAGGGGGAGGATGTTACTACTTAAAACATCACAAAAGATGTTCACTCACCCAATGATATTGCTTCAAATTTCGGTCCAAGGAGGGAATATAGACAGCCAATATTGCTGGGAATAGACACACACCTGGGATAATATATTTAATCTTCAGTAGGAAGAATGCGATATTATTCCCCATATAGACGTGGCGTGGCGGCGGCTGGCGGCCCCGGATCGCGGGGGGGCGGTCCCCAGCCCCCCGGCGATGGGGTCCGCCAGCCGCCGGGGGGGCATGGCGTGGCGGCGGCTGGCGGCCCCGGATCGCGGGGCGGGGGTCCCCCGCCCCCGGCGATGGGGGTCCGCCAGCCGCCGGGGGGGCGTGGCGTGGCGGCGGCTGGCGGCCCCGGATCGCGGGGGGGCGGGTCCCCCGCCCCCCGGCGATGGGGGTCCGCCAGCCGCCGGGGGGGCGTGGCGTGGCGGCGGCTGGCGGCCCCGGATCGCGGGGGGGCGGGTCCCCCGCCCCCCCCCCCGGGGATGGAGTCCTGCAGTCGTGGGGACCGTGATTTGGCAGCCTCTTGGGCCCACAAGTAGGTGTACAGGTATTCCGAGTAATAATAGTTATTACACATCAATGATCGATTTTAATAATTCTCAATGGTACTAATAATTGGATACCATTGTTAGTTTTCATTATTTTAAGTACCTGATTATGCAATCTTACTATTAATTATTAATATTAATGTTAATGAACAATATTATTAGTCCCTATTACTCATCATAATTTTCTTACCCGCATCACTTTGTATTGATTTAAGTAACATTCATGGCGTATATCATTATGTTGAATATTCATTGTGATACTAATATTAATTACCATTTCAAATCGTTAACATTTTAATCCACCATAAATTTTTATGAAGTTTATTGTGATCATTAATATCGATTATTAGTATTAATATTTAATATATTATTAATATTAATTATTATTGATTGCTTGATATCCACCAGGGGAGGATGTTACTACTTAAAACATCACAAAGATGTTCACTCACCCAATGATATTGCTTCAAATTTCGGTCCAATGAGGGAATATAGACAGCCAATATTGCTGGGAATAGACACACACACCTGGGATAATATATTTAATCTTCAGTAGGAAGAATGCGATATTATTCCCCATATAGACGTGGCGTGGCGGCGGCTGGCGGCCCCGGATCGCGGGGGGGGGGTCCCCCGCCCCCGGCGATGGGGGTCCGCCAGCCGCCGGGGGGGCGTGGCGTGGCGGCGGCTGGCGGCCCCGGATCGCGGGGGGGCGGGTCCCCCGCCCCCCGGCGATGGGGGTCCGCCAGCCGCCGGCGGGGGGTGGCCTGGCGGCGGCTGGCGGCCCCGGATCGCGGGGGGGCGGGTCCCCGCCCCCCCCGGGGATGGAGGCCTGCAGTCGTGGGGACCGTGATTTGGCAGCCTCTTGGGGCCCACAAGTAGGTGTACAGGTATTCCGAGTAATAATATAGTTATTACACATCAATGATCGATTTTAATAATTCTCAATGGTACTAATAATTGGATACCATTGTTAGTTTTCATTATTTTAAGTACCTGATATGCAATCTTACTATTAATTATTAATATTAATGTTAATGAACAATATATTAGTCCCTATTACTCATCATAATTTTCTTACCCGCATCACTTGTATTGATTTAAGTAACATTCATGGCGTATATCATTATTTGAATATTCATTGTGATATTAATATTAATTACCATTTCAAATCGTAAACATTTTAATACACCATAAATTTTATGAAGTTTATTGTGATCATTAATATCGATTATTAGTATTAATATTTAATATATTTATTAATATTAATTATTAATTGATTGTTGCTGATATCCACCAGGGGGAGGATGTTACTACTTAAAACTCACAAAAGATGTTCACTCACCCAATGATATTGCTTCAAATTTCGGTCCAAGGAGGGAATATAGACAGCCAATATTGCTGGGAATAGACACACACCTGGGATAATATATTTAATCTTCAGTAGGAAGAATGCGATATTATTCCCCATATAGACGTGGCGTGGCGGCGGCTGGCGGCCCCGGATCGCGGGGGGGCGGGTCCCCCGCCCCCGGCGATGGGGGTCCGCCAGCGGCCGGGGGGGCGTGGCGTGGCGGCGGCTGGCGGCCCCGGATCGCGGGGGGGCGGGTCCCCCGCCCCCCCCCGGGGATGGAGGCCTGCAGTCTTGGGGACCGTGATTTGGCAGCCTCTTGGGGCCCACAAGTAGGTGTACAGGTATTCCGAGTAATAATATAGTTATTACATCAATGATCGATTTTAATAATTCTCAATGGTACTAATAATTGGATACCATTGTTAGTTTTCATTATTTTAAGTACCTGATTATGCAATCTTACTATTAATTATTAATATTAATGTTAATGAACAATATTATTAGTCCCTATTACTCATCATAATTTTCTTACCCGCATCACTTTGTATTGATTTAAGTAACATTCATGGCGTATATCATTATTTGAATATTCATTGTGATTATTAATATTAATTACCATTTCAAATCGTTAACATTTTAATCCACCATAAATTTTTATGAAGTTTATTGTGATCATTAATATCGATTATTAGTATTAATATTTAATATATTTATTAATATAATTATTAATTGATTGTTGCTGATATCCACCAGAGGGAGGATGTTACTACTTAAAACATCACAAAAGATGTTCACTCACCCAATGATATTGCTTCAAATTTCGGTCCAAGGAGGGATATAGACAGCCAATATTGCTGGGAATAGACACACACCTGGGATAATATATTTAATCTTCAGTAGGAAGAATGCGATATTATTCCCCATATAGACGTGGCGTGGCGGCGGGGCGGCCCCGGATCGCGGGGGGGCGGGTCCCCCGCCCCCGGCGATGGGGGTCCGCCAGCCGCCGGGGGGGCGTGGCGTGGCGGCGGCTGGGGCCCCGGATCGCGGGGGGGCGGGTCCCCCGCCCCCCCGGCGATGGGGGTCCGCCAGCCGCCGGGGGGGGTGGCGTGGCGGCGGCTGGCGGCCCGGATCGCGGGGGGGCGGGTCCCCCGCCCCGCGGCGATGGGGGTCCGCAGCCGCCGGGGGGGCGTGGTGGCGGCGGCTGGCGGCCCCGGATCGCGGGGGGGCGGGTCCCCCGCCCCCCGGCGATGGGGGTCCGCCAGCCGCCGGGGGGGCGTGGCGTGGCGGCGGCTGGCGGCCCGGATCGCGGGGGGGCGGGTCCCCCGCCCCCCCCGGGGATGGAGGCCTGCAGTCGTGGGGACCGTGATTTGGCAGCCTCTTGGGGCCCACAAGTAGGTGTACAGGTATTCCGAGTAATAATATAGTTATTACCACATCAATGATCGATTTTATAATTCTCCAATGGTACTAATAATTGGATACCATTGTTAGTTTTTCATTATTTTTAAGTACCTGATTATGCAATCTTACTATTAATATTAATATTAATGTAATGAAACAATATTATTAGTCCCTATTACTCATCATAATTTTCTTACCCGCATCACTTTGTATTGATTTAAGTAACATTCATGGCGTATATCATTATTGAATATTCATTGTGATATTAATATTAATTACCATTTCAAATCGTTAACATTTTAATCCACCATAAATTTTTATGAAGTTTATTGTGATCATTAATATCGATTATTAGTATTAATATTTAATATATTTATTAATATTAATTATTATTGATTGTTGCTGATATCCACCAGGGGGAGGATGTTACTACTTAAAACATCACAAAAGATGTTCACTCACCCAATGATATTGCTTCAAATTTCGGTCCAAGGAGGGAATATAGACAGCCAATATTGCTGGGAATAGACACACACCTGGATAATATATTTAATCTTCAGTAGGAAGAATGCGATATATTCCCCATATAGACGTGGCGTGGCGGCGGCTGGCGGCCCCGGATCGCGGGGGGGCGGGTCCCCCGCCCCCCGGCGATGGGGGTCCGCCAGCCGCCGGGGGGCGTGGCGTGGGGCGGCTGGCGGCCCCGGATCGCGGGGGGGCGGGTCCCCGCCCCCCGGCGATGGGGGTCCGCCAGCCGCCGGGGGGGCGTGGCGTGGCGGCGGCTGGCGGCCCCGGATCGCGGGGGGCGGGTCCCCGCCCCCGGCGATGGGGGTCCGCCAGCCGCCGGGGGGGGTGGCGTGGCGGCGGCTGGCGGCCCCGGATCGCGGGGGGGCGGGTCCCCCGCCCCCCGGCGATGGGGGTCCGCCAGCCGCCGGGGGGGCGTGGCGTGGCGGCGGCTGGCGGCCCCGGATCGCGGGGGGGCGGGTCCCGCCCCCCGGCGATGGGGGTCCGCCAGCCGCCGGGGGGGCGTGGCGTGGCGGCGGCTGGCGGCCCCGGATCGCGGGGGGGCGGGTCCCCCGCCCCCCGGCGATGGGGGTCCGCCAGCCGCCGGGGGGGCGTGGGCGTGGCGGCGGCTGGCGGCCCCGGATCGCGGGGGGGCGGGTCCCCCGCCCCCCGGCGATGGGGTCCGCCAGCCGCCGGCGGGGGGGGGGCGTGGCGGCGGCTGGCGGCCCCGGATCGCGGGGGGGCGGGTCCCCCGCCCCCCGGCGATGGGGTTCCGCCAGCCGCCGGCGGGGGAGGCGTGGCGGCGGCTGGCGGCCCCTGATCGCGGGGGGGGGGTCCCCCGCCCCCCGGCGATGGGGGTCCGCCAGCCGCCGGGGGGGCGTGGCGTGGCGGCGGCTGGCGGCCCCGGATCGCGGGGGGGGGGTCCCCCGCCCCCCGGCGATGGGGGTCCGCCAGCCGCCGGCGGGGGGTGGCCTGGCGGCGGCTGGCGGCCCCGGATCGCGGGGGGCGGGTCCCCCGCCCCCCCCCGGGGATGGAGGCCTGCAGTCGTGGGGACCGTGATTTGGCAGCCTCTTGGGGCCCACAAGTAGGTGTACAGGTATTCCGAGTAATAATATAGTTATTACACATCAATGATCGATTTTAATAATTCTCAATGGTACTAATAATTGGATACCATTGTTAGTTTTCATTATTTTAAGTACCTGATTATGCAATCTTACTATTAATTATTAATATTAATGTTAATGAACAATATTATTAGTCCCTATTACTCATCATAATTTTTACCCGCACCACTTTGTATTGATTTAAAACATTCATGGCGTATATCATTATTTGAATATTCATTGTGATATTAATATAATTACCATTTCAAATCGTTAACATTTTAATCCACCATAAATTTTTATGAAGTTTATTGTGATCATTAATATCGATTATTAGTATTAATATTTAATATATTTATTAATATTAATTATTAATTGATTGTTGCTGATATCCACCAGGGGGAGGATGTTACTACTTAAAACATCACAAAGATGTTCACTCACCCAATGATATTGCTTCAAATTTCGGTCCAAGGAGGGAATATAGACAGCCAATATTGCTGGGAATAGACACACACCTGGGATAATATATTTAATCTTCAGTAGGAAGAATGCGATATTATTCCCCATATAGACGTGGCGTGGCGGCGGCTGGCGGCCCCGGATCGCGGGGGGGCGGGTCCCCGCCCCCCGGCGATGGGGGTCCGCCAGCCGCCGGGGGGCTGGCGTGGCGGCGGCTGGCGGCCCCGGATCGCGGGGGGCGGGTCCCCCGCCCCCCGGCGATGGGGGTCCGCCAGCCGCCGGGGGGGCGTGGCGTGGCGGCGGCTGGCGGCCCCGGATCGCGGGGGGGGGTCCCCCGCCCCCGGCGATGGGGGTCCGCCAGCCGCCGGGGGGGTGGCGTGGCGGCGGCTGGCGGCCCGGATCGCGGGGGGGCGGGTCCCCGCCCCCCCCCCGGGTGGAGGCCTCAGTCGTGGGGACCGTGATTTGGCAGCCTTGGGGCCCACAAATAGGTGTACAGGTATTCCGAGTAATAATATAGTTATTACACATCAATGATCGATTTTAATAATTCTCAATGGTACTAATAATTGGATACCATTGTTAGTTTTCATTATTTTAAGTACCTGATTATGCAATCTTACTATTAATTATTAATATTAATGTTAATGAACAATATTATTAGTCCCTATATCATCATAATTTTCTTACCCGCATCACTTTGTATTGATTTAAGTAACATCATGGCGTATATCATTATTTGAATATTATTGTGATATTACTATTAATTACCATTTCAAATCGTTAACATTTTAATCCACCATAAATTTTTATGAAGTTTATTGTGATCATTAATATCGATTATTAGTATTAATATTTTAATATATTTATTAATATTAATTATTAATTGATTGTTGCTGATATCCACCAGGGGGAGGATGTTACTACTTAAAAACATCACAAAAGATGTTCACTCACCCAATGATATTGCTTCAAATTTCCGTCCAAGGAGGGAATATAGACAGCCATATTGCTGGGAATAGACACACACCTGGGATAATATAATTAATCTTCAGTAGGAAGAATGCGATATTATTCCCCATATAGACGTGGCGTGGCGGCGGCTGGCGGCCCCGGATCGCGGGGGGGCGGGTCCCCCGCCCCCCGGCGATGGGGGTCCGCCAGCCGCCGGGGGGGCGTGGCGTGGCGGCGGCTGGCGGCCCCGGATCGCGGGGGGCGGGTCCCCCGCCCCCCGGCGATGGGGGTCCGCCAGCCGCCGGGGGGGCGTGGCGTGGCGGCGGCTGGCGGCCCCGGATCGCGGGGGGGCGGGTCCCCCGCCCCCCGGCGATGGGGGTCCGCCAGCCGCCGGGGGGGCGTGGCGTGGCGGCGGCTGGCGGCCCCGGATCGCGGGGGGGCGGGTCCCCCGCCCCCCGGCGATGGGGGTCCGCCAGCCGCCGGGGGGGCGTGGCGTGGCGGCGGCTGGCGGCCCCGGATCGCGGGGGGGCGGGTCCCCGCCCCCCGGCGATGGGGGTCCGCCAGCCGCCGGGGGGCGTGGCGTGGCGGCGGCTGGCGGCCCCGGATCGCGGGGGGGCGGGTCCCCCGCCCCCCGGCGATGGGGTCCGCCAGCCGCCGGGGGGGCGGGCTTGGCGGCGGCTGGCGGCCCCGGATCGCGGGGGGGCGGGTCCCCGCCCCCCGGCGATGGGGGTCCGCCAGCCGCCGGGGGGGCGTGGCGTGGCGGCGGCTGGCGGCCCCGGATCGCGGGGGGGCGGTCCCCCGCCCCCCGGCGATGGGGGTCCGCCAGCCGCCGGGGGGGGCGTGGCGTGGCGGCGGCTGGCGGCCCCGGATCGCGGGGGGGCGGGTCCCCCGCCCCCCGGCGATGGGGGTCCGCCAGCCGCCGGGGGGGCGTGGCGTGGCGGCGGCTGGCGGCCCCGGATCGCGGGGGGCGGGTCCCCCGCCCCCCCGGCGATGGGGGGTCCGCCAGCCGCCGGGGGGGCGTGGCGTGGCGGCGGCTGGCGGCCCGGATCGCGGGGGGCGGGTTCCCCGCCCCCCGGCGATGGGGGTCCGCCAGCCGCCGGGGGGGCGTGGCGTGGCGGCGGGCTGGCGCCCCGGATCGCGGGGGGGCGGGTCCCCGCCCCCCGGCGAGGGGGTCCGCCAGGCCGCCGGGGGGGCGTGGCGTGGCGGCGCTGGCGGCCCCGGATCGCGGGGGGCGGGTCCCCGCCCACGGGCGATGGGGGTCCGCCAGCCGCCGGCGGGGCGTGGCGTGGCGGCGGCTGGCCGGCCCCCGGATCGCGGTGGGGCGGGTCCCCGCCCTCCGCGATGGGGGTCCGCCAGCCGTCAGGGGGCGAGTGCGTGTGGGGGTCTGGGCGGCCCGGATGCGGGGTGGCGGGCTCCCATGCCCCCCCCGGGCATTGGTAGGCCTGCCAGTCGTGGGGACCGTGATTTGGTAGCCTGTTGGGGCCCACAAGTAGGTGTACAGGTATTCCGAGTAATAATATAGTTATTACACATCAATGATCGATTTAATAATTCTCAATGGTACTAATAATTGGATACCATTGTTAGTTTTCATTATTTTAAGTACCTGATTATTGCAATCTTACTATTAATTATTAATATTAATGTTAATGAACAATATTATTAGTCCCTATACTCATCATAATTTTTCTTACCCGCATCACTTTGTATTGATTTAAGTAACATCATGGCGTATATCATTATTTGAATATTCATGGTGATATTAATATTAATTACCATTTCAAATCGTTAACATTTTAATCCACCATAAATTTTACGAAGTTTATTGTGATCATTAATAGCGTTATTAGTATTAATATTTAATATATTTATTAATATTAATTATTAATTGATTGTTGCTGATATCCACCAGGGGGAGGATGTTACTACTTAAAACATCACAAAAGATGTTCACTCACCCAATGATATTGCTTCAAATTTCCGTCCAAGGAAGGAATATAGACAGGCCAATATTGCTGGGAAAGACACACACCTGGGAGAATAGTATTAATCTTCAGTAGGAAGAATGCGATATGATTCCCATAATAGACGTGGCTGGCGGCGGCTGGCGCCCCTGAGTGCGGGGGGCGGGTCCCCCGCCCCCCGGCGAAGGGGGGGCCGCCGCCTCCGGGGGGCGTTGGCGTGGCGGCGGCTGGCTGCCCCGGATCGCGGGGGGCGGTCCCCCGCCCCCGCGGCGATGGGTCCGCCAGCCGCCGGGGGGGGGGGGGCGTGGCGTGTCGCGGCTTGACTGCCCCTGTCGCGGGGGGGGCGGGTCCCCGCCCCCCGCTATGGGGTCCGCCAGCCGCCGGGGGGGCGTGGCGTGGCGGCGGCTGGCGGCCCCGGATCGCGGGGGGGCGGGTCCCCCGCCCCCCGGCGATGGGGGTCCGCCAGCCGCCGGGGGGCGTGGCGTGGCGGCGGCTGGCGGCCCCGGATCGCGGGGGGGCGGGTCCCCCGCCCCCCGGCGATGGGGGTCCGCCAGCCGCCGGGGGGGCGTGGTGGCGTGGCGGCGGCTGGCGGCCCCGGATCGCGGGGGGGGGGTCCCCCGCCCCCGGCGATGGGGGTCCGCCAGCCGCCGGGGGGGCGTGGCGTGGCGGCGGCTGGCGGCCCCGGATCGCGGGGGGGCGGGTCCCCCGCCCCCCGGCGATGGGGGTCCGCCAGCCGCCGGGGGGGGTGGCGTGGCGGCGGCTGGCGGCCCCGGATCGCGGGGGGGCGGGTCCCCCGCCCCCCGGCGATGGGGGTCCGCCAGCCGCCGGGGGGGTGGCGTGGCGGCGGCTGGCGGCCCCGGATCGCGGGGGGGCGGGTCCCCCGCCCCCCGGCGATGGGGGTCCGCCAGCCGCCGGGGGGGTGGCGTGGCGGCGGCTGGCGGCCCCGGATCGCGGGGGGCGGGTCCCCCGCCCCCGGCGATGGGGGTCCGCCAGCAGAGGGGGCGGGCGGGGGGTGGCTGGGCGGCCCGGATGGCGGGGTGCGGGCTCCCCGCCCCCGCCCCGGGTTGGAGGCCTCCAGTCGTGGGGGCCGTGATTTGGTGGCCTGTTGGGGGCCCCCAATAGGTGTACAGGTATTCCGAGTAATAATATAGTTATTACACATCAATGATCGATTTTAATAATTCTCAATGGTACTAATAATTGGATACCATTGTTAGTTTTCATTATTTTAAGTACCTGATTATGCAATCTTACTATTAATTATTAATATTAATGTTAATGAACAATATTATTAGTCCCTAATACTCATCAGAATTTTCTTACCCGCATCACTTTGTATTGATTTAAGTAACATTCATGGCGTATATCATTATTTGAATATTCATGGTGATATTAATATTAATTACCATTGCAAATCGTTAACATTTTAATCCACCATAAATTTTTACGAAGTTTATTGTGATCATTAATATCGATTATTAGTATTAATATTTAATATATTTATTAATATTAAGTATTAATTGATTGTTGCTGATATCCACCAGGGGGAGGATGTTACTACTTAAAACATCACAAAAGATGTTCACTCACCCAATGATATTGCTTCAAATTTCCGTCCAAGGAGGGAATATAGACAGCCAATATTGCTGGGAATAGACACACACCTGGGATAATATAATTAATCTTCAGTAGGAAGAATGCGATATGATTCCCCATATAGACGTGGCGTGGCGGCGGCTGGCGGCCCCGGATCGCGGGGGGGCGGGTCCCCCGCCCCCCGGCGATGGGGGTCCGCCAGCCGCCGGGGGGGCGTGGCGTGGCGGCGGCTGGCGGCCCCGGATCGCGGGGGGGCGGGTCCCCCGCCCCCCGGCGATGGGGGTCCGCCAGCCGCCGGGGGGGCGTGGCGTGGCGGCGGCTGGCGGCCCCGGATCGCGGGGGGGCGGGTCCCCCGCCCCCCGGCGATGGGGGTCCGCCAGCCGCCGGGGGGGCGTGGCGTGGCGGCGGCTGGCGGCCCCGGATCGCGGGGGGGCGGGTCCCCCGCCCCCCGGCGATGGGGGTCCGCCAGCCGCCGGGGGGGCGTGGCGTGGCGGCGGCTGGCGGCCCCGGATCGCGGGGGGGGGTCCCCCGCCCCCCGGCGATGGGGGTCCGCCAGCCGCCGGGGGGGCGTGGCGTGGCGGCGGCTGGCGGCCCCGGATCGCGGGGGGGCGGGTCCCCCGCCCCCGGCGATGGGGGTCCGCCAGCCGCCGGGGGGGCGTGGCGTGGCGGCGGCTGGCGGCCCCGGATCGCGGGGGGGCGGGTCCCCCGCCCCCCGGCGATGGGGGTCCGCCAGCCGCCGGGGGGGCGTGGCGTGGCGGCGGCTGGCGGCCCCGGATCGCGGGGGGGCGGGTCCCCCGCCCCCCGGCGATGGGGGTCCGCCAGCCGCCGGGGGGGCGTGGCGTGGCGGCGGCTGGCGGCCCCGGATCGCGGGGGGGCGGGTCCCCCGCCCCCCGGCGATGGGGGTCCGCCAGCCGCCGGGGGGGCGTGGCGTGGCGGCGGCTGGCGGCCCCGGATCGCGGGGGGGCGGGTCCCCCGCCCCCCGGCGATGGGGGTCCGCCAGCCGCCGGGGGGGCGTGGCGTGGCGGCGGCTGGCGGCCCCGGATCGCGGGGGGGCGGGTCCCCCCCCCCGGCGATGGGGGTCCGCCAGCCGCCGGGGGGGCGTGGCGTGGCGGCGGCTGGCGGCCCCGGATCGCGGGGGGGCGGGTCCCCCCCCCCCGGCGATGGGGGTCCGCCAGCCGCCGGGGGGGTGGCGTGGCGGCGGCTGGCGGCCCCGGATCGCGGGGGGGCGGGTCCCCCGCCCCCCGGCGATGGGGGTCCGCCAGCCGCCGGGGGGCGTGGCGTGGCGGCGGCTGGCGGCCCCGGATCGCGGGGGGGCGGGTCCCCCGCCCCCCGGCGATGGGGGTCCGCCAGCCGCCGGGGGGGCGTGGCGTGGCGGCGGCTGGCGGCCCCGGATCGCTGGGGGGCGGGTCCCCGCCCCCCGGCGATGGGGGTCCGCCAGCCGCCGGCGGGGCGTGGCGTGGCGGCGGCTGGCCGCCCCGGATCGCGGTGGGGCGGGTCCCCGCCCCCGGCGATGGGGTCCGCCAGCCGTCAAGGGGGCGTGGCGTGGGGTGGCTGGGCGGCCGGATGGCGGGGTGCGGGCTCCCCGCCCCCGCCCCGGGTTGGAGGCCTCCAGTCGTGGGGACCGTGATTTGGTGGCCTGTTGGGGGCCCACAAATAGGTGTACAGGTATTCCGAGTAATAATATGTTATTACACATCAATGATCGATTTTAATAATTCTCAATGGTACTAATAATTGGATACCATTGTTAGTTTCATTATTTTAAGTACCTGATTATGCAATCTTACTATTATTATTAATATTAATGTTAATGAACAATATTATTAGTCCCTAATACTCATCAGAATTTTCTTACCCGCATCACTTTGTATTGATTTAAAGTAACATTCATGGCGTATATCATTATTTGAATATTCATGGTGATATTAATATTAATTACCATGCAAATCGTTAACATTTTTAATCCACCATAAATTTTTACGAAGTTTATTGTGATCATTAATATCGATTATTAGTATTAATATTTAATATATTTATATATTAAGTATTAATTGATTGTTGCTGATATCCACCAGGGGGAGGAGGTTACTACTTAAAACATCACAAAAGATGTTCACTCACCCAATGATATTGCTTCAAATTTCCGTCCAAGGAGGGATATAGACAGCCAATATTGCTGGGAATAGACACACACCTGGGATAATATAATTAATCTTCAGTAGGAAGAATGCGATATGATTCCCCATATAGACGTGGCGTGGCGGCGGCTGGCGGCCCCGGATCGCGGGGGGCGGGTCCCCCGCCCCCGGCGATGGGGGGTCCGCCAGCCGCCGGGGGGGCGTGGCGTGCGGCGGCTGGCGGCCCCGGATCGCGGGGGGGCGGGTCCCCCGCCCCCCGGCGATGGGGGTCCGCCAGCCGCCGGGGGGGCGTGGCGTGGCCGGCGGCTGGCGGCCCCGGATCGCGGGGGGGCGGGTCCCCCGCCCCCCGTCGATGGGGGTCCGCCAGCCGCCGGGGGGCGTGGCGTGGCGGCGGCTGGCGGCCCCGGATCGCGGGGGGGCGGGTCCCCCGCCCCCCGGCGATGGGGTCCGCCAGCCGCCGGGGGGGCGTGGCGTGGCGGCGTGCTGGCGGCCCCGGATCGCGGGGGGCGGGTCCCCCGCCCCCCGGCGATGGGGTCCGCCAGCCGCCGGGGGGGGCGTGGCGTTGCGGCGGCTGCTGCCCCGGATCGCGGGGTGGGCGGGTCCCCCGCCCCCCGGCGATGGGGGGTCCGCCAGCCGCCGGTGGGGCGTGGCGTGGCGGCGGCTGGCGGCCCCGGATCGCGGGGGGGCGGGTCCCCCGCCCCCGGCGATGGGGGTCCGCCAGCCGCCGGGGGGGCGTGGCGTGGCGGCGGCTGGCGGCCCCGGATCGCGGGGGGCGGGTCCCCCGCCCCCCGGCGATGGGGGTCCGCCAGCCGCCGGGGGGCGTGGCGTGGCGGCGGCTGGCGGCCCCGGATCGCGGGGGGGCGGGTCCCCCGCCCCGGCGATGGGGGTCCGCCAGCCGCCGGGGGGGCGTGGCGTGGCGGCGGCTGGCGGCCCCGGATCGCGGGGGGGCGGGTCCCCCGCCCCCGGCGATGGGGGTCCGCCAGCCGCCGGGGGGCGTGGCGTGGCGGCGGCTGGCCGCCCCGGATCGCGGTGGGGCGGGTCCCCCGCCCCCGGCGATGGGGGTCCGCCAGCCGTCAAGGGGGCGTGGCGTGGGGTGGCTGGGCGGCCCGGATGGCGGGGTGCGGGCTCCCCCCCCCCGCCCCGGGTTGGAGGCCTCCAGTCGTGGGGACCGTGATTTGGTGGCCTGTTGGGGCCCACAAATAGGTGTACAGGTATTCCGAGTAATAATATAGTTATTACACATCAATGATCGATTTTAATAATTCTCAATGGTACTAATAATTGGATACCATTGTTAGTTTTCATTATTTTAAGTACCTGATTATGCAATCTTACTATTAATTATTAATATTAATGTTAATGAACAATATTATTAGTCCCTAATACTCATCAGAATTTTCTTACCCCGCATCACTTTGTATTGATTTAAGTAACATTCATGGCGTATATCATTATTTGAATATTCATGGTGATATTAATATTAATTACCATTGCAAATCGTTAACATTTTAATCCACCATAAATTTTTACGAAGTTTATTGTGATCATTAATATCGATTATTAGTATTAATATTTAATATATTTATTAATATTAAGTATTAATTGATTGTTGCTGATATCCACCAGGGGGAGGATGTTACTACTTAAAACATCACAAAAGATGTTCACTCACCCAATGATATTGCTTCAAATTTCCGTCCAAGGAGGGAATATAGACAGCCAATACTGCTGGGAATAGACACACACCTGGGATAATATAATTAATCTTCAGTAGGAAGAATGCGATATGATTCCCCATATAGACGTGGCGTGGCGGCGGCTGGCGGCCCCGGATCGCGGGGGGGCGGGTCCCCCGCCCCCCGGCGATGGGGGTCCGCCAGCCGCCGGGGGGGCGTGGCGTGGTGGCGGCTGGCGGCCCCGGATCGCGGGGGGCGGGTCCCCCGCCCCCCGGCGATGGGGTCCGCCAGCCGCCGGGGGGGCGTGGCGTGGCGGCGGCTGGCCGCCCCGGATCGCGGGGGGGCGGGTCCCCGCCCCCCGGCGATGGGGGTCCGCCAGCCGCCGGGGGGCGTGGCGTGGCGGCGGCTGGCGGCCCCGGATCGCGGGGGGCGGGTCCCCCGCCCCCCGGCGATGGGGGTCCGCCAGCCGCCGGGGGGGCGTGGCGTGCGGCGGCTGGCGGCCCCGGATCGCGGGGGGGCGGGTCCCCCGCCCCCCGGCGATGGGGTCCGCCAGCCGCCGGGGGGGGCGTGGCGTGGCGGCGGCTGGCGGGCCCCGGATCGCGGGGGGGGCGGTTCCCCCGCCCCCCGGCGATGGGGGTCCGCCTGCTCGCCGGCGGGGCGTGGCGTGGCGGCGGCTGGCCGCCCCGGATCGCGGTGGGGCGGGTCCCCCGCCCCCGGCGATGGGGGTCCGCCAGCCGTCAAGGGGGGCGTGGCGTGGGGGGTGGCTGGGCGGCCGGATGGCGGGGGTGCGGGCTCCCCGCCCCCGCCCCGGGTTGGAGGCCTCCAGTCGTGGGGACCGTGATTTGGTGGCCTGTTGGGGCCCACAAATAGGTGTACAGGTATTCCGAGTAATAATATAGTTATTACACATCAATGATCGATTTTAATAATTCTCAATGGTACTAATAATTGGATACCATTGTTAGTTTTCATTATTTTAAGTACCTGATTATGCAATCTTACTATTAATTATTAATATTAATGTTAATGAACAATATTATTAGTCCCTAATACTCATCAGAATTTTCTTACCCGCATCACTTTGTATTGATTTAAGTAACATTCATGGCGTATATCATTATTTGAATATTCATGGTGATATTAATATTAATTACCATTGCAAATCGTTAACATTTTAATCCACCATAAATTTTTACGAAGTTTATTGTGATCATTAATATCGATTATTAGTATTAATATTTAATATATTTATTAATATTAAGTATTAATTGATTGTTGCTGATATCCACCAGGGGGAGGATGTTACTACTTAAAACATCACAAAAGATGTTCACTCACCCAATGATATTGCTTCAAATTTCCGTCCAAGGAGGGAATATAGACAGCCAATATTGCTGGGAATAGACACACACCTGGGATAATATAATTAATCTTCAGTAGGAAGAATGCGATATGATTCCCCATATAGACGTGGCGTGGCGGCGGCTGGCGGCCCCGGATCGCGGGGGGGGGGTCCCCGCCCCCGCGATGGGGGTCCGCCAGCCGCCGGGGGCGGCGTGGCGGCGGCTGGCGGCCCCGGATCGCGGGGGGCGGGTCCCCCGCCCCCCGGCGATGGGGGTCCGCCAGCCGCCGGGGGGGCGTGGCGTGGCGGCGGCTGGCGGCCCCGGATCGCGGGGGGGCGGGTCCCCGCCCCCCGGCGATGGGGGTCCGCCAGCCGCCGGGGGGGCGTGGCGTGGGCGGCGGCTGGCGGCCCCGGATCGCGGGGGGCGGGTCCCCCCCCCCGGCGATGGGGGTCCGCCAGCCGCCGGGGGGGCGTGGCGTGGCGGCGGCTGGCGGCCCCGGATCGCGGGGGGGCGGGTCCCCCGCCCCCCGGCGATGGGGGTCCGCCAGCCGCCGGGGGGCGTGGCGTGGCGGCGGCTGGCGGCCCCGGATCGCGGGGGGCGGGTCCCCCGCCCCCCGGCGATGGGGTCCGCCAGCCGCCGGGGGGGCGTGGCGTGGCGGCGGCTGGCGGCCCCGGATCGCGGGGGGGCGGGTCCCCCGCCCCCCGGCGATGGGGTCCGCCAGCCGCCGGGGGGGCGTGGCGTGGCGGCGGCTGGCGGCCCCGGATCGCGGGGGGCGGGTCCCCCGCCCCCGGCGATGGGGGTCCGCCAGCCGCCGGGGGGGCGTGGCGTGGCGGCGGCTGGCGGCCCCGGATCGCGGGGGGGCGGGTCCCCCGCCCCCCGGCGATGGGGGTCCGCCAGCCGCCGGGGGGGCGTGGCGTGGCGGCGGCTGGCGGCCCCGGATCGCGGGGGGGCGGGTCCCCGCCCCCCGGCGATGGGGGTCCGCCAGCCGCCGGGGGGCGTGGCGTGGCGGCGGCTGGCGGCCCCGGATCGCGGGGGGGCGGGTCCCCCGCCCCCCGGCGATGGGGGTCCGCCAGCCGCCGGCGGGGGCGTGGCGTGGCGGCGGCTGGCGGCCCCGGATCGCGGGGGGGCGGGTCCCCCGCCCCCGGCGATGGGGGTCCCGCCAGCCGCCGGGGGGGCGTGGCGTGGCGGCGGCTGGCGGCCCCGGATCGCGGGGGGGCGGGTCCCCCGCCCCCCGGCGATGGGGGTCCGCCAGCCGCCGGCGGGGCGTGGCGTGGCGGCGGCTGGCCGCCCCGGATCGCGGTGGGGCGGGTCCCCCGCCTCCGGCGATGGGGGTCCGCCAGCCGTCAAGGGGGCGTGGCGTGGGGGTGGCTGGGCGGCCCGGATGGCGGGGTGCGGGCTCCCCGCCCCCGCCCCGGGTTGGAGGCCTCCAGTCGTGGGGACCGTGATTTGGTGGCCTGTTGGGGCCCACAAATAGGTGTACAGGTATTCCGAGTAATAATATAGTTATTACACATCAATGATCGATTTTAATAATTCTCAATGGTACTAATAATTGGATACCATTGTTAGTTTTCATTATTTTAAGTACCTGATTATGCAATCTTACTATTAATTATTAATATTAATGTTAATGAACAATATTATTAGTCCCTAATACTCATCAGAATTTTCTTACCCGCATCACTTTGTATTGATTTAAGTAACATTCATGGCGTATATCATTATTTGAATATTCATGGTGATATTAATATTAATTACCATTGCAAATCGTTAACATTTTAATCCACCATAAATTTTTACGAAGTTTATTGTGATCATTAATATCGATTATTAGTATTAATATTTAATATATTTATTAATATTAAGTATTAATTGATTGTTGCTGATATCCACCAGGGGGAGGATGTTACTACTTAAAACATCACAAAAGATGTTCACTCACCCAATGATATTGCTTCAAATTTCCGTCCAAGGAGGGAATATAGACAGCCAATATTGCTGGGAATAGACACACACCTGGGATAATATAATTAATCTTCAGTAGGAAGAATGCGATATGATTCCCCATATAGACGTGGCGTGGCGGCGGCTGGCGGCCCCGGATCGCGGGGGGGCGGGTCCCCCGCCCCCCGGCGATGGGGGTCCGCCAGCCGCCGGGGGGGCGTGGCGTGGCGGCGGCTGGCGGCCCCGGATCGCGGGGGGGCGGGTCCCCCGCCCCCCGGCGATGGGGGTCCGCCAGCCGCCGGGGGGGGCGTGGCGTGGCGGCGGCTGGCGGCCCCGGATCGCCGGGGGGCGGGTCCCCCGCCCCTCGGCGATGGGGGTCCGCCAGCCGCCGGGGGGGCGTGGCGTGGCGGCGGCTGGCGGCCCCGGATCGCGGGGGGGCGGGTCCCCCGCCCCCCGGCGATGGGGGTCCGCCAGCCGCCGGCGGGGGGTGGCGTGGCGGCGGCTGGCGGCCCCGGATCGCGGGGGGGCGGGTCCCCCGCCCCCCGGCGATGGGGGTCCGCCAGCCGCCGGTGGGGCGTGGCGTGGCGGCGGCTGGCGGCCCCGGATCGCGGGGGGGCGGGTCCCCCGCCCCCCGGCGATGGGGGTCCGCCAGCCGCCGGCGGGGCGTGGCGTGGCGGCGGCTGGCCGCCCCGGATCGCGGTGGGGCGGGTCCCCCGCCTCCGGCGATGGGGGTCCGCCAGCCGTCAAGGGGGCGTGGCGTGGGGGTGGCTGGGCGGCCCGGATGGCGGGGTGCGGGCTCCCCGCCCCCGCCCCGGGTTGGAGGCCTCCAGTCGTGGGGACCGTGATTTGGTGGCCTGTTGGGGCCCACAAATAGGTGTACAGGTATTCCGAGTAATAATATAGTTATTACACATCAATGATCGATTTTAATAATTCTCAATGGTACTAATAATTGGATACCATTGTTAGTTTTCATTATTTTAAGTACCTGATTATGCAATCTTACTATTAATTATTAATATTAATGTTAATGAACAATATTATTAGTCCCTAATACTCATCAGAATTTTCTTACCCGCATCACTTTGTATTGATTTAAGTAACATTCATGGCGTATATCATTATTTGAATATTCATGGTGATATTAATATTAATTACCATTGCAAATCGTTAACATTTTAATCCACCATAAATTTTTACGAAGTTTATTGTGATCATTAATATCGATTATTAGTATTAATATTTAATATATTTATTAATATTAAGTATTAATTGATTGTTGCTGATATCCACCAGGGGGAGGATGTTACTACTTAAAACATCACAAAAGATGTTCACTCACCCAATGATATTGCTTCAAATTTCCGTCCAAGGAGGGAATATAGACAGCCAATATTGCTGGGAATAGACACACACCTGGGATAATATAATTAATCTTCAGTAGGAAGAATGCGATATGATTCCCCATATAGACGTGGCGTGGCGGCGGCTGGCGGCCCCGGATCGCGGGGGGGCGGGTCCCCCGCCCCCCGGCGATGGGGGTCCGCCAGCCGCCGGGGGGGCGTGGCGTGGCGGCGGCTGGCGGCCCCGGATCGCGGGGGGGCGGGTCCCCCGCCCCCCGGCGATGGGGGTCCGCCAGCCGCCGGGGGGGCGTGGCGTGGCGGCGGCTGGCGGCCCCGGATCGCGGGGGGCGGGTCCCCCGCCCCCCGGCGATGGGGGTCCGCCAGCCGCCGGGGGGGCGTGGCGTGGCGGCGGCTGGCGGCCCCGGATCGCCGGGGGGCGGGTCCCCCGCCCCCCGGCGATGGGGGTCCGCCAGCCGCCGGGGGGGGCGTGGCGTGGCGGCGGCTGGCGGCCCCGGATCGCGGGAGGGCGGGTCCCCCGCCCCCCGGCGATGGGGGTCCGCCAGCCGCCGGCGGGGGGTGGCGTGGCGGCGGCTGGCGGCCCCGGATCGCGGGGGGGCGGGTCCCCCGCCCCCCGGCGATGGGGGTCCGCCAGCCGCCGGGGGGGGCGTGGCGTGGCGGCGGCTGGCGGCCCCGGATCGCGGGGGGGCGGGTCCCCCGCCCCCGGCGATGGGGGTCCGCCAGCCGCCGGCGGCGCGTGGCGTGGCGGCGGCTGGCCGCCCCGGATCGCGGTGGGGCGGGTCCCCCGCCTCCGGCGATGGGGGTCCGCCAGCCGTCAAGGGGGGCGTGGCGTGGGGGTGGCTGGGCGGCCCGGATGGCGGGGTGCGGGCTCCCCGCCCCCGCCCCGGGTTGGAGGCCTCCAGTCGTGGGGACCGTGATTTGGTGGCCTGTTGGGGCCCACAAATAGGTGTACAGGTATTCCGAGTAATAATATAGTTATTACACATCAATGATCGATTTTAATAATTCTCAATGGTACTAATAATTGGATACCATTGTTAGTTTTCATTATTTTAAGTACCTGATTATGCAATCTTACTATTAATTATTAATATTAATGTTAATGAACAATATTATTAGTCCCTAATACTCATCAGAATTTTCTTACCCGCATCACTTTGTATTGATTTAAGTAACATTCATGGCGTATATCATTATTTGAATATTCATGGTGATATTAATATTAATTACCATTGCAAATCGTTAACATTTTAATCCACCATAAATTTTTACGAAGTTTATTGTGATCATTAATATCGATTATTAGTATTAATATTTAATATATTTATTAATATTAAGTATTAATTGATTGTTGCTGATATCCACCAGGGGGAGGATGTTACTACTTAAAACATCACAAAAGATGTTCACTCACCCAATGATATTGCTTCAAATTTCCGTCCAAGGAGGGAATATAGACAGCCAATATTGCTGGGAATAGACACAAACCTGGGATAATATAATTAATCTTCAGTAGGAAGAATGCGATATGATTCCCCATATAGACGTGGCGTGGCGGCGGCTGGCGGCCCCGGATCGCGGGGGGGCGGGTCCCCCGCCCCCCGGCGATGGGGGTCCGCCAGCCGCCGGGGGGGCGTGGCGTGGCGGCGGCTGGCGGCCCCGGATCGCGGGGGGGCGGGTCCCCCGCCCCCGGCGATGGGGGTCCGCCAGCCGCCGGGGGGCGTGGCGTGGCGGCGGCTGGCGGCCCCGGATCGCGGGGGGCGGGTCCCCCGCCCCCCGGCGATGGGGGTCCGCCAGCCGCCGGGGGGGCGTGGCGTGGCGGCGGCTGGCGGCCCCGGATCGCGGGGGGGCGGGTCCCCCGCCCCCCGGCGATGGGGGTCCGCCAGCCGCCGGGGGGGCGTGGCGTGGCGGCGCTGGCGGCCCCGGATCGCGGGGGGCGGGTCCCCCGCCCCCCGGCGATGGGGGTCCGCCAGCCGCCGGCGGGGCGTGGCGTGGCGGCGGCTGGCCGCCCCGGATCGCGGTGGGGCGGGTCCCCCCGCCCCGGCGATGGGGGTCCGCCAGCCGTCAAGGGGGCGATGGCGTGGGGGTGGCTGGGCGGCCCGGATGGCGGGGTGCGGGCTCCCCGCCCCCGCCCCGGGTTGGAGGCCTCCAGTCGTGGGGACCGTGATTTGGTGGCCTGTTGGGGCCCACAAATAGGTGTACAGGTATTCCGAGTAATAATATAGTTATTACACATCAATGATCGATTTTAATAATTCTCAATGGTACTAATAATTGGATACCATTGTTAGTTTTCATTATTTTAAGTACCTGATTATGCAATCTTACTATTAATTATTAATATTAATGTTAATGAACAATATTATTAGTCCCTAATACTCATCAGAATTTTCTTACCCGCATCACTTTGTATTGATTTAAGTAACATTCATGGCGTATATCATTATTTGAATATTCATGGTGATATTAATATTAATTACCATTGCAAATCGTTAACATTTTAATCCACCATAAATTTTTACGAAGTTTATTGTGATCATTAATATCGATTATTAGTATTAATATTTAATATATTTATTAATATTAAGTATTAATTGATTGTTGCTGATATCCACCAGGGGGAGGATGTTACTACTTAAAACATCACAAAAGATGTTCACTCACCCAATGATATTGCTTCAAATTTCCGTCCAAGGAGGGAATATAGACAGCCAATATTGCTGGGAATAGACAACACCTGTGATAAATATATTTAATCTTCAGTAGGAAGAGAAATGCGATATGATTTCCCCATATAGACGTGGCGTGGCGGCGGCTGGCGGCCCCGGATCGCGGGGGGGCGGGTCCCCGCCCCCCGGCGATGGGGGTCCGCCAGCCGCCGTGGGGGCGTTGCGGGGCGGCGGCTGGCGGCCCCGGAATCGCGGTGTGCGGGTCCCCCCGCCCCCGTCGATGGGGTCCTCCATCCGCCGGGGGGGCGGTGGCGTGGCGGTCGCTGGCGGCCCAGGACGCGGGGGGGGCGGGTCCCCGCCCACCCGGCTATGGGGGTCCGCCCAGCCGCCGGTGGGCGTGGCGTGGCGGCGGCTGGCGGCCCGGATCGCGGGGGGCGGTCCCCTCCCCCCGGCGGATGGGGTCCCGCCAGCCGCCGGGGGCGTGGCGTGGCGGCGGCGGTGGCGGCCACCTGATCTCGGGGGGGCGGGTCCCCCCGCGCCCCCCGGCGATTGGGGTCCGCCGCCGCCGGGGGGGCGTGGCGTGGCGGCGGCTGGCGGCCCCGGATCGCGGGGGGGCGGGTCCCCCGCCCCCCGGCGATGGGGGTCCGCCAGCCGCCGGGGGGGGCGTGGCGTGGCGGCGGCTGGCGGCCCCGGATCGCGGGGGGGCGGGTCCCCCGCCCCCCGGCGATGGGGGTCCGCCAGCCGCCGGGGGGCGTGGCGTGGCGGCGGCTGGCGGCCCCGGATCGCGGGGGGCGGGTCCCCCGCCCCCCGGCGATGGGGTCCGCCAGCCGCCGGGGGGGCGTGGCGTGGCGGCGGCTGGCGGCCCCGGATCGCGGGGGGGCGGGTCCCCCGCCCCCCGGCGATGGGGGTCCGCCAGCCGCCGGGGGGGCGTGGCGTGGCGGCGGCTGGCGGCCCCGGATCGCGGGGGGGCGGGTCCCCCGCCCCCCGGCGATGGGGGTCCGCCAGCCGCCGGGGGGGGCGTGGCGTGGCGGCGGCTGGCGGCCCCGGATCGCGGGGGGGCGGGTCCCCCGCCCCCCGGCGATGGGGGTCCGCCAGCCGCCGGGGGGGCGGGCGTGGCGGCGGCTGGCGGCCCCGGATCGCGGGGGGGCGGGTCCCCCGCCCCCCGGCGATGGGGGTCCGCCAGCCGCGGGGGGGGGGGCGTGGCGGCGGCTGGCGGCCCCGGATCGCGGGGGGGCGGGTCCCCCGCCCCCCGGCGATGGGGGTCCGCCAGCCGCCGGCGGGGGGCGTGGCGTGGCGGCGGCTGGCGGCCCCGGATCGCGGGGGGGGGGTCCCCCGCCCCCCGGCGATGGGGGTCCGCCAGCCGCCGGGGGGGCGTGGCGTGGCGGCGGCTGGCGGCCCCGGATCGCGGGGGGGCGGGTCCCCCGCCCCCCGGCGATGGGGGTCCGCCAGCCGCCGGGGGGGGGGCGTGGCGGCGGCTGGCGGCCCCGGATCGCGGGGGGGGCGGGTCCCCCGCCCCCCGGCGATGGGGGTCCGCCAGCCGCCGGGGGGGCGGGCGTGGCGGCGGCTGGCGGCCCCGGATCGCGTGGCGGCGGCTGGCCGCCCCGGATCGCTGGGGGGCCGGGTCCCCCGCCTCCGGCGATGGGGGTCCGCCAGCCGTCAGGGGGCGAGGCGTGGGGGGTGGCTGGGCGGCCCGGATGGCGGGGTGCGGCTCCACCGCCCCCGCCCCGGGTTGGAGCCTCCAGTCGTGGGGACCGTGATTTGGTGGCCTGTTGGGGCCCACAAATAGGTGTACAGGTAATTCCGAGTAATAATATAGTTATTACACATCATGATCGATTTTAATAATTCTCAATGGTACTAATAATTGGATACCATTGTTAGTTTTCATTATTTTAAGTACCTGATTATGCAATCTTACTATTAATTATTAATATTAATGTTAATGAACAATATTATTAGTCCCTAATACTCATCAGAATTTTCTTACCCGCATCACTTGTATTGATTTAAGTAACATTCATGGCGTATATCATTATTTGAATATTCATGGTGATATTAATATTAATTACCATTGCAAATCGTTAACATTTTAATCCACCATAAATTTTTACGAAGTTTATTGTGATCATTAATATCGATTATTAGTATTAATATTTAATATATTTATTAATATTAAGTATTAATTGATTGTTGCTGATATCCACCAGGGGGAGGATGTTACTACTTAAAACATCACAAAAGATGTTCACTCACCCAATGATATTGCTTCAAATTTCCGTCCAAGGAGGGAATATAGACAGCCAATATTGCTGGGAATAGACACACACCTGGGATAATATAATTAATCTTCAGTAGGAAGAATGCGATATGATTCCCCATATAGACGTGGCGTGGCGGCGGCTGGCGGCCCCGGATCGCGGGGGGGCGGGTCCCCCGCCCCCCGGCGATGGGGGTCCGCCAGCCGCCGGGGGGGCGTGGCGTGGCGGCGGCTGGCGGCCCCGGATCGCGGGGGGGCGGGTCCCCCGCCCCCCGGCGATGGGGGTCCGCCAGCCGCCGGGGGGGCGTGGCGTGGCGGCGGCTGGCGGCCCCGGATCGCGGGGGGGCGGGTCCCCCGCCCCCCGGCGATGGGGGTCCGCCAGCCGCCGGGGGGGCGTGGCGTGGCGGCGGCTGGCGGCCCCGGATCGCGGGGGGGCGGGTCCCCCGCCCCCCGGCGATGGGGGTCCGCCAGCCGCCGGGGGGGCGTGGCGTGGCGGCGGCTGGCGGCCCCGGATCGCGGGGGGGCGGGTCCCCCGCCCCCCGGCGATGGGGGTCCGCCAGCCGCCGGGGGGGCGTGGCGTGGCGGCGGCTGGCGGCCCCGGATCGCGGGGGGGCGGGTCCCCCGCCCCCCGGCGATGGGGGTCCGCCAGCCGCCGGGGGGGCGTGGCGTGGCGGCGGCTGGCGGCCCCGGATCGCGGGGGGGCGGGTCCCCCGCCCCCCGGCGATGGGGGTCCGCCAGCCGACCGGGGGGGCGTGGCGTGGCGGCGGCTGGCGGCCCCGGATCGCGGGGGGGCGGGTCCCCCGCCCCCCGGCGATGGGGGTCCGCCAGCCGCCGGGGGGGCGTGGCGTGGCGGCGGCTGGCGGCCCCGGATCGCGGGGGGGCGGGTCCCCCGCCCCCCGGCGATGGGGGTCCGCCAGCCGCCGGCGGGGCGTGGCGTGGCGGCGGCTGGCCGCCCCGGATCGCGGTGGGGCGGGTCCCCCGCCCCGGCGATGGGGGTCCGCCAGCCGTCAAGGGGGCGAGGCGTGGGGGTGGCTGGGCGGCCCGGATGGCGGGGTGCGGGCTCCCCGCCCCCGCCCCGGGTTGGAGGCCTCCAGTCGTGGGGACCGTGATTTGGTGGCCTGTTGGGGCCCACAAATAGGTGTACAGGTATTCCGAGTAATAATATAGTTATTACACATCAATGATCGATTTTAATAATTCTCAATGGTACTAATAATTGGATACCATTGTTAGTTTTCATTATTTTAAGTACCTGATTATGCAATCTTACTATTAATTATTAATATTAATGTTAATGAACAATATTATTAGTCCCTAATACTCATCAGAATTTTCTTACCCGCATCACTTTGTATTGATTTAAGTAACATTCATGGCGTATATCATTATTTGAATATTCATGGTGATATTAATATTAATTACCATTGCAAATCGTTAACATTTTAATCCACCATAAATTTTTACGAAGTTTATTGTGATCATTAATATCGATTATTAGTATTAATATTTAATATATTTATTAATATTAAGTATTAATTGATTGTTGCTGATATCCACCAGGGGGAGGATGTTACTACTTAAAACATCACAAAAGATGTTCACTCACCCAATGATATTGCTTCAAATTTCCGTCCAAGGAGGGAATATAGACAGCCAATATTGCTGGGAATAGACACACACCTGGGATAATATAATTAATCTTCAGTAGGAAGAATGCGATATGATTCCCCATATAGACGTGGCGTGGGCGGCGGCTGGCGGCCCCGGATCGCGGGGGGGCGGGTCCCCCGCCCCCGGCGATGGGGGTCCGCCAGCCGCCGGGGGGGCGTGGCGTGGCGGCGGCTGGCGGCCCCGGGATCGCGGGGGGGCGTGTCCCCCGCCCCCCGGCGATGGGGGTCCGCCAGCCCGCCGGGGGGGCGTGGCGTGGCGGCGGCTGGCGCCCCGGATCGCGGGGGCGGGTCCCCCGCCCCCGTCGATGGGGGTCCGCCAGCCGCCGGGGGGGCGTGCGTGGCGGCGCTGGCGGCCCCGGATCGCGGGGGGGGCGGGTCCCCCGCCCCCCGGCGATGGGGGTCCTCCAGCCGCCGGGGGGGGCGTGGCGTGGCGGCGGCTGCGGCCCCGGATCGCGGGGGGGCGGGTCCCCCGCCCCCCGGCGATGGGGGTCCGCCAGCCGCCGGGGGGGGTGGCGTGGCGGCGGCTGGCGGCCCCGGATCGCGGGGGGCGGGTCCCCCGCCCCCCGGCGATGGGGGTCCGCCAGCCGCCGGGGGGGCGTGGCGTGGCGGCGGCTGGCGGCCCCGGATCGCGGGGCGGGTCCCCGCCCCCCGGCGATGGGGGTGCCGCGCCGGGGGGGGTGGCGTGGCGGCGGCTGGCGCCCCGGATCGCGGGGGGCGGGTCCCCCGCCCCCGGCGATGGGGGTCCGCCAGCCGTCAAGGGGCGTGGCGTGGGGGTGGCTGGGCGGCCCGGATCGCGGGGTGCGGGCTCCCCGCCCCCGCCCCGGGTTGGAGGCCTCCAGTCGTGGGGAGCGTGATTTGGTGGCCTCTTGGGGCCCACAAATAGGTGTACAGGTATTCAGAGTAATAATATAGTTATTACACATCAATGATCGATTTTAATAATTCTCAATGGTACTAATAATTGGATACCATTGTTAGTTTTCATTATTTTAAGTACCTGATTATGCAATCTTACTATTAATTATTAATATTAATGTTAATGAACAATATTATTAGTCCCTAATACTCATCAGAATTTTCTTACCCGCATCACTTTGTATTGATTTAAGTAACATTCATGGCGTATATCATTATTTGAATATTCATGGTGATATTAATATTAATTACCATTGCAAATCGTTAACATTTTAATCCACCATAAATTTTTACGAAGTTTATTGTGATCATTAATATCGATTATTAGTATTAATATTTAATATATTTATTAATATTAAGTATTAATTGATTGTTGCTGATATCCACCAGGGGGAGGATGTTACTACTTAAAACATCACAAAAGATGTTCACTCACCCAATGATATTGCTTCAAATTTCCGTCCAAGGAGGGAATATAGACAGCCAATATTGCTGGGAATAGACACACACCTGGGATAATATAATTAATCTTCAGTAGGAAGAATGCGATATGATTCCCCATATAGACGTGGCGTGGCGGCGGCTGGCGGCCCCGGATCGCGGGGGGGCGGGTCCCCCGCCCCCCGGCGATGGGGGTCCGCCAGCCGCCGGGGGGGCGTGGCGTGGCGGCGGCTGGCGGCCCCGGATCGCGGGGGGGCGGGTCCCCCGCCCCCCGGCGATGGGGGTCCGCCAGCCGCCGGGGGGGCGTGGCGTGGCGGCGGCTGGCGGCCCCGGATCGCGGGGGGGCGGGTCCCCCGCCCCCCGGCGATGGGGGTCCGCCAGCCGCCGGGGGGGCGTGGCGTGGCGGCGGCTGGCGGCCCCGGATCGCGGGGGGGCGGGTCCCCCGCCCCCCGGCGATGGGGGTCCGCCAGCCGCCGGGGGGGCGTGGCGTGGCGGCGGCTGGCGGCCCCGGATCGCGGGGGGGCGGGTCCCCCGCCCCCCGGCGATGGGGGTCCGCCAGCCGCCGGGGGGGCGTGGCGTGGCGGCGGCTGGCGGCCCCGGATCGCGGGGGGGCGGGTCCCCCGCCCCCCGGCGATGGGGGTCCGCCAGCCGCCGGGGGGGCGTGGCGTGGCGGCGGCTGGCGGCCCCGGATCGCGGGGGGGCGGGTCCCCCGCCCCCCGGCGATGGGGGTCCGCCAGCCGCCGGGGGGGCGTGGCGTGGCGGCGGCTGGCGGCCCCGGATCGCGGGGGGGCGGGTCCCCCGCCCCCCGGCGATGGGGGTCCGCCAGCCGCCGGGGGGGCGTGGCGTGGCGGCGGCTGGCGGCCCCGGATCGCGGGGGGGCGGGTCCCCCGCCCCCCGGCGATGGGGGTCCGCCAGCCGCCGGGGGGGCGTGGCGTGGCGGCGGCTGGCGGCCCCGGATCGCGGGGGGGCGGGTCCCCCGCCCCCCGGCGATGGGGGTCCGCCAGCCGCCGGGGGGCGTGGCGTGGCGGCGGCTGGCGGCCCCGGATCGCGGGGGGGCGGGTCCCCCGCCCCCCGGCGATGGGGGTCCGCCAGCCGCCGGGGGGGCGTGGCGTGGCGGCGGCTGGCGGCCCCGGATCGCGGGGGGGCGGGTCCCCCGCCCCCCGGCGATGGGGGTCCGCCAGCCGCCGGGGGGGCGTGGCGTGGCGGCGGCTGGCGGCCCCGGATCGCGGGGGGGCGGGTCCCCCGCCCCCCGGCGATGGGGGTCCGCCAGCCGCCGGCGGGGCGTGGCGTGGCGGCGGCTGGCCGCCCCGGATCGCGGTGGGGCGGGTCCCCCGCCCCCGGCGATGGGGGTCCGCCAGCCGTCAAGGGGGCGTGGCGTGGGGGTGGCTGGGCGGCCCGGATGGCGGGGTGCGGGCTCCCCGCCCCCGCCCCGGGTTGGAGGCCTCCAGTCGTGGGGACCGTGATTTGGTGGCCTGTTGGGGCCCACAAATAGGTGTACAGGTATTCCGAGTAATAATATAGTTATTACACATCAATGATCGATTTTAATAATTCTCAATGGTACTAATAATTGGATACCATTGTTAGTTTTCATTATTTTAAGTACCTGATTATGCAATCTTACTATTAATTATTAATATTAATGTTAATGAACAATATTATTAGTCCCTAATACTCATCAGAATTTTCTTACCCGCATCACTTTGTATTGATTTAAGTAACATTCATGGCGTATATCATTATTTGAATATTCATGGTGATATTAATATTAATTACCATTGCAAATCGTTAACATTTTAATCCACCATAAATTTTTACGAAGTTTATTGTGATCATTAATATCGATTATTAGTATTAATATTTAATATATTTATTAATATTAAGTATTAATTGATTGTTGCTGATATCCACCAGGGGGAGGATGTTACTACTTAAAACATCACAAAAGATGTTCACTCACCCAATGATATTGCTTCAAATTTCCGTCCAAGGAGGGAATATAGACAGCCAATATTGCTGGGAATAGACACACACCTGGGATAATATAATTAATCTTCAGTAGGAAGAATGCGATATGATTCCCCATATAGACGTGGCGTGGCGGCGGCTGGCGGCCCCGGATCGCGGGGGGCGGGTCCCCCGCCCCCGGCGATGGGGGTCCGCCAGCCGCCGGGGGGGCGTGGCGTGGCGGCGGCTGGCGGCCCCGGATCGCGGGGGGCGGGTCCCCGCCCCCCGGCGATGGGGGTCCAGCCGGGGGGGCGTGGCGTGGCGGCTGGCGGCCCCGGATCGCGGGGGGGCGGGTCCCCCGCCCCCCGGCGATGGGGGTCCGCCAAGCCGGGGGGGGGCGTGGCGTGGCGGCGGCTGGCGGCCCCGGATCGCGGGGGGGCGGGTCCCCCGCCCCCCGGCGATGGGGGTCCGCCAGCCGCCGGGGGGGCGTGGCGTGGCGGCGGCTGGCGGCCCCGGATCGCGGGGGGGCGGGTCCCCCGCCCCCCGGCGATGGGGGTCCGCCAGCCGGGGGGGCGTGGCGTGGCGGCGGCTGGCGGCCCCGGATCGCGGGGGGCGGGTCCCCCGCCCCCCGGCGATGGGGGTCCGCCAGCCGCCGGGGGGCGTGGCGTGGCGGCGGCTGGCGGCCCCGGATCGCGGGGGGGCGGGTCCCCCGCCCCCCGGCGATGGGGGTCCGCCAGCCGCCGGGGGGGCGTGGCGTGGCGGCGGCTGGCGGCCCCGGATCGCGGGGGGGGCGGGTCCCCCGCCCCCCGGCGATGGGGTCCGCCAGCCGCCGGGGGGGCGTGGCGTGGCGGCGGCTGGCGGCCCCGGATCGCGGGGGGGCGGGTCCCCCGCCCCCCGGCGATGGGGGTCCGCCAGCCGCCGGGGGGGCGTGGCGTGGCGGCGGCTGGCGGCCCCGGATCGCGGGGGGGCGGGTCCCCCGCCCCCCGGCGATGGGGGTCCGCCAGCCGCCGGGGGGGCGTGGCGTGGCGGCGGCTGGCGGCCCCGGATCGCGGGGGGGCGGGTCCCCGCCCCCCGGCGATGGGGGTCCGCCAGCCGCCGGGGGGGCGTGGCGTGGCGGCGGCTGGCGGCCCCGGATCGCGGGGGGGCGGGTCCCCCGCCCCCCGGCGATGGGGGTCCGCCAGCCGCCGGGGGGGCGTGGCGTGGCGGCGGCTGGCGGCCCCCGGATCGCGGGGGGGCGGGTCCCCCGCCCCCCGGCGATGGGGGTCCGCCAGCCGCCGGCGGGGCGTGGCGTGGCGGCGGCTGGCCGCCCCGGATAGCGGTTGGGGCGGGTCCCCCGCCCCCGGCGATGGGGGTCCGCCAGCCGTCAAGGGGGCGTGGCGTGGGGGTGGCTGGGCGGCCCGGATGGCGGGGTGCGGGCTCCCCGCCCCCGCCCCGGGTTGGAGGCCTCCAGTCGTGGGGACCGTGATTTGGTGGCCTGTTGGGGCCCACAAATAGGTGTACAGGTATTCCGAGTAATAATATAGTTATTACACATCAATGATCGATTTTAATAATTCTCAATGGTACTAATAATTGGATACCATTGTTAGTTTTCATTATTTTTAAGTACCTGATTATGCAATCTTACTATTAATTATTAATATTAATGTTAATGAACAATATTATTAGTCCCTAATACTCATCAGAATTTTTCTTACCCGCATCACTTTGTATTGATTTAAGTAACATTCATGGCGTATATCATTATTTGAATATTCATGGTGATATTAATATTAATTACCATTGCAAATCGTTAACATTTTAATCCACCATAAATTTTTACGAAGTTTATTGTGATCATTAATATCGATTATTAGTATTAATATTTAATATATTTATTAATATTAAGTATTAATTGATTGTTGCTGATATCCACCAGGGGGAGGATGTTACTACTTAAAACATCACAAAAGATGTTCACTCACCCAATGATATTGCTTCAAATTTCCGTCCAAGGAGGGAATATAGACAGCCAATATTGCTGGGAATAGACACACACCTGGGATAATATAATTAATCTTCAGTAGGAAGAATGCGATATGATTCCCCATATAGACGTGGCGTGGCGGCGGCTGGCGGCCCCGGATCGCGGGGGGGCGGGTCCCCCGCCCCCCGGCGATGGGGGTCCGCCAGCCGCCTGGGGGGGCGTGGCGTGGCGGCGGCTGGCGGCCCCGGATCGCGGGGGGGCGGGTCCCCCGCCCCCCGGCGATGGGGGTCCGCCAGCCGCCGGGGGGCGTGGCGTGGCGGCGGCTGGCGGCCCCGGATCGCGGGGGGGCGGGTCCCCCGCCCCCCGGCGATGGGGGTCCGCCAGCCGCCGGGGGGGCGTGGCGTGGCGGCGGCTGGCGGCCCCGGATCGCCGGGGGGGCGGGTCCCCCGCCCCCCGGCGATGGGGGTCCGCCAGCCGCCGGGGGGCGTGGCGTGGCGGCGGCTGGGAGCCCCGGATCGCGGGGGGGCGGGTCCCCCGCCCCCCGGCGATGGGGGTCCGCCAGCCGCCGGGGGGGGCGTGCGTGGCGGCGGCTGGCGGCCCCGGATCGCGGGGGGGCGGGTCCCCCGCCCCCCGGCGATGGGGGTCCGCCAGCCGCCGGGGGGGCGTGGCGTGGCGGCGGCTGGCGGCCCCGGATCGCGGGGGGGCGGGTCCCCCGCCCCCCGGCGATGGGGGTCCGCCAGCCGCCGGGGGGGCGTGGCGTGGCGGCGGCTGGCGGCCCCGGATCGCGGGGGGGCGGGTCCCCCGCCCCCCGGCGATGGGGGTCCGCCAGCCGCCGGGGGGGCGTGGCGTGGCGGCGGCTGGCGGCCCCGGATCGCGGGGGGGGCGGGTCCCCCGCCCCCCGGCGATGGGGGTCCGCCAGCCGCCGGGGGGGCGTGGCGTGGCGGCGGCTGGCGGCCCCGGATCGCGGGGGGGCGGGTCCCCCGCCCCCGGCGATGGGGGTCCGCCAGCCGCCGGGGGGGCGTGGCGTGGCGGCGGCTGGCGGCCCCGGATCGCGGGGGGGGCGGGTCCCCCGCCCCCCGGCGATGGGGGTCCGCCAGCCGCCGGGGGGGCGTGGCGTGGCGGCGGGCTGGCGGCCCCGGATCGCGGGGGGGCGGGTCCCCCGCCCCCCGGCGATGGGGGTCCGCCAGCCGCCGGGGGGGGCGTGGCGTGGCGGCGGGCCGGGGGGGCGGGTCCCCGCCCCACGGCGATGGGGGTCCCGCCAGCCGCCGCGGGCGTGGCGTGGCGGCGGCTGCCGCCCCGGATCGCGGTGGGGCGGGTCCCCCGCCCTCCGGCGATGGGGGTCCGCCAGCCGTCAAGGGGGCCGTGGCGTGGGGGTGGCTGGGCGGCCCGGATGGCGGGGTGCGGGCTCCCCGCCCCGCCCCGGGTTGGAGGCCTCCAGTCGTGGGGACCGTGATTTGGTGGCCTGTTGGGGCCCACAAATAGCTGTACAGGTATTGCCGAGTAATATATAGTTATTACACATCAATGATCGATTTTAATAATTCTCAATGGTACTAATAATTGGATACCATTGTTAGGTTTCATTATTTTAAGTACCTGATTATGCAATCTTAATATTAAATTATTAATATTAATGTTAATGACAATATTATTAGTCCCTAATACTCATCAGAATTTTCTTACCCGCATCACTTTGTATTGATTTAAGTAACATTCATGGCGTATATCATTATTTGAATATTCATGGTGATATTAATATTAATTACCATTGCAAATCGTTAACATTTTAATCCACCATAAATTTTTACGAAGTTTATTGTGATCATTAATATCGATTATTAGTATTAATATTTAATATATTTATTAATATTAAGTATTAATTGATTGTTGCTGATATCCACCAGGGGGAGGATGTTACTACTTAAAACATCACAAAAGATGTTCACTCACCCAATGATATTGCTTCAAATTTCCGTCCAAGGAGGGAATATAGACAGCCAATATTGCTGGGAATAGACACACACCTGGGATAATATAATTAATCTTCAGTAGGAAGAATGCGATATGATTCCCCATATAGACGTGGCGTGGCGGCGGCTGGCGGCCCCGGATCGCGGGGGGGCGGGTCCCCCGCCCCCCGGCGATGGGGGTCCGCCAGCCGCCGGGGGGGCGTGGCGTGGCGGCGGCTGGCGGCCCCGGATCGCGGGGGGGCGGGTCCCCCGCCCCCGGCGATGGGGGTCCGCCAGCCGCCGGGGGGGCGTGCGTGGCGGCGGCTGGCGGCCCCCGGATCGCGGGGGGGCGGGTCCCCCGCCCCCCGGCGATGGGGGTCCGCCAGCCGCACGGGGGGGTGGCGTGGCGGCGGCTGGCCGCCCCGGATCGCGGTGGGGCGGGTCCCCGCCCCTGCCCCGGGTTGGAGGCCTCCAGTCGTGGGGACCGTGATTTGGTGGCCTGTTGGGGCCCACAAATAGGTGTACAGGTATTCCGAGTAATAATATAGTTATTACACATCAATGATCGATTTTAATAATTCTCAATGGTACTAATAATTGGATACCATTGTTAGTTTTCATTATTTTAAGTACCTGATTATGCAATCTTACTATTAATTATTAATATTAATGTTAATGAACAATATTATTAGTCCCTAATACTCATCAGAATTTTCTTACCCGCATCACTTTGTATTGATTTAAGTAACATTCATGGCGTATATCATTATTTGAATATTCATGGTGATATTAATATTAATTACCATTGCAAATCGTTAACATTTTAATCCACCATAAATTTTTACGAAGTTTATTGTGATCATTAATATCGATTATTAGTATTAATATTTAATATATTTATTAATATTAAGTATTAATGATTGTTGCTGATATCCACCAGGGGGAGGATGTTACTACTTAAAACATCACAAAAGATGTTCACTCACCCAATGATATTGCTTCAAATTTCCGTCCAAGGAGGGAATATAGACAGCCAATATTGCTGGGAATAGACACACACCTGGGATAATATAATTAATCTTCAGTAGGAAGAATGCGATATGATTCCCCATATAGACGTGGCGTGGCGGCGGCTGGCGGCCCCGGATCGCGGGGGGGCGGGGTCCCCCGCCCCCCGGCGATGGGGGTCCGCCAGCCGCCGGGGGGGCGTGGCGTGGCGCGGCTGGCGGCCCCGGATCGCGGGGGGGCGGGTCCCCCGCCCCCCGGCGATGGGGGTCCGCCAGCCGCCGGGGGGGCGTGGCGTGCGGCGGCTGGCGGCCCGGATCGCGGGGGGGCGGGTCCCCCGCCCCCCGGCGATGGGGGTCCGCCAGCCGCCGGGGGGGCGTGGCGTGAGGCGGCTGGCGGCCCCGGATCGCGGGGGGCGGGTCCCCCGCCCCCGGCGATGGGGGTCCGCCAGCCGCCGGGGGGCGTGGCGTGGCGGCGGCTGGCGGCCCCGATCGCGGGGGGGCGGGTCCCCCGCCCCCCGGCGATGGGGGTCCGCCAGCCGCCGGGGGGGCGTGCGTGGCGGCGGCTGGCGGCCCCGGATCGCGGGGGGGCGGGTCCCCCGCCCCCCGGCGATGGGGTCCGCCAGCCGCGGGGGGGCGTGGCGTGGCGGCGGCTGGCGGCCCCGGATCGCGGGGGGGCGGGTCCCCCGCCCCCCGGCGATGGGGGTCCGCCAGCCGCCGGGGGGGCGTGGCGTGGCGGCGGCTGGCGGCCCCGGATCGCGGGGGGGCGGGTCCCCCGCCCCCGGCGATGGGGGTCCGCCAGCCGCCGGGGGGGGCGTGGCGTGGCGGCGGCTGGCGGCCCCGGATCGCGGGGGGGCGGGTCCCCCGCCCCCCGGCGATGGGGGTCCGCCAGCCGCCGGGGGGGCGTGGCGTGGCGGCGGCTGGCGGCCCCGGATCGCGGGGGGGCGGGTCCCCCGCCCCCCGGCGATGGGGTCCGCCAGCCGCCGGGGGGGCGTGGCGTGGCGGCGGCTGGCGGCCCCGGATCGCGGGGGGGCGGGTCCCCCGCCCCCCGGCGATGGGGGTCCGCCAGCCGCCGGGGGGGCGTGGCGTGGCGGCGGCTGGCGGCCCCGGATCGCGGGGGGGCGGGTCCCCCGCCCCCGGCGATGGGGGTCCGCCAGCCGCCGGGGGGGGCGTGGCGTGGCGGCGGCTGGCGGCCCCGGATCGCGGGGGGGCGGGTCCCCCGCCCCCCGGCGATGGGGGTCCGCCAGCCGCCGGGGGGGCGTGGCGTGGCGGCGGCTGGCGGCCCCGGATCGCGGGGGGGCGGGTCCCCCGCCCCCCGGCGATGGGGGTCCGCCAGCCGCCGGGGGGGCGTGGCGTGGCGGCGGCTGGCGGCCCCGGATCGCGGGGGGCGGGTCCCCCGCCCCCCGGCGATGGGGGTCCGCCAGCCGCCGGGGGGGCGTGGCGTGGCGGCGGCTGGCGGCCCGGATCGCGGGTGGGGCGGGTCCCCCGTCCCCCGGCGATGGGGTTCCGCCAGCCGCCGGGGGGGCGTGGCGTGGCGGCGGCTGGCGGCCCGGATGGCGGGGTGCGGGCTCCCCGCCCCGCCCCGGGTTGGAGGCCTCCAGTCGTGGGGACCGTGATTGGTGGCCTGTTGGGGCCCACAAATAGGTGTACAGGTATTCCGAGTAATAATATAGTATTACACATCAATGATCGATTTTAATAATTCTCAATGGTACTAATAATTGGATACCATGTTAGTTTTCATTATTTTAAGTACCGATTATGCAATCTTACTATTAATTATTAATATTAATGTTAATGACAATATTATTAGTCCCTAATACTCATCAGAGTTTTCTTACCCGCATCACTTTGTATTGATTTAAGTAACATTCATGGCGTATATCATTATTTGAATATTCATGGTGATATTAATATTAATTACCATTGCAAATCGTTAACATTTTAATCCACCATAAATTTTTACGAAGTTTATTGTGATCATTAATATCGATTATTAGTATTAATATTTAATATATTTATTAATATTAAGTATTAATTGATTGTTGCTGATATCCACCAGGGGGAGGATGTTACTACTTAAAACATCACAAAAGATGTTCACTCACCCAATGATATTGCTTCAAATTTCCGTCCAAGGAGGGAATATAGACAGCCAATATTGCTGGGAATAGACACACACCTGGGATAATATAATTAATCTTCAGTAGGAGAATGCGATATGATTCCCCATATAGACGTGGCGTGGCGGCGGCTGGCGGCCCCGGATCGCGGGGGGGCGGGTCCCCCGCCCCCCGGCGATGGGGGTCCGCCAGCCGCCGGGGGGGCGTGGCGTGGCGGCGGCTGGCGGCCCCGGATCGCGGGGGGGCGGGTCCCCGCCCCCCGGCGATGGGGGTCCGCCAGCCGCCGGGGGGGGCGTGGCGTGGCGGCGGCTGGCGGCCCCGGATCGCGGGGGGGCGGGTCCCCGCCCCCCGGCGATGGGGGTCCGCCAGCCGCCGGGGGGGCGTGGCGTGGCGGCGGCTGGCGGCCCCGGATCGCGGGGGGGGCGGGTCCCCCGCCCCCCGGCGATGGGGGTCCGCCAGCCGCCGGGGGGGCGTGGCGTGGCGGCGGCTGGCGGCCCCGGATCGCGGGGGGGCGGGTCCCCCGCCCCCCGGCGATGGGGGTCCGCCAGCCGCCGGGGGGGCGTGGCGTGGCGGCGGCTGGCGGCCCGGATCGCGGGGGGGCGGGTCCCCGCCCCCCGGCGATGGGGGTCCGCCAGCCGCCGGGGGGGCGTGGCGTGGCGGCGGCTGGCGGCCCCGGATCGCGGGGGGGCGGGTCCCCCGCCCCCCGGCGATGGGGGTCCGCCAGCCGCCGGGGGGGCGTGGCGTGGCGGCGGCTGGCGGCCCCGGATCGCGGGGGGGCGGTCCCCCGCCCCCCGGCGATGGGGGTCCGCCAGCCGCCGGCGGGGCGTGGCGTGGCGGCGGCTGGCCGCCCCGGATCGCGGGGGGCGGGTCCCCCGCCCCGGCGATGGGGGTCCGCCAGCCGTCAAGGGGGCGTGGCGTGGGGGTGGCTGGGCGGCCCGGATGGCGGGGTGCGGGCTCCCCGCCCCCGCCCCGGGTTGGAGGCCTCCAGTCGTGGGGACCGTGATTTGGTGGCCTGTTGGGGCCCACAAATAGGTGTACAGGTATTCCGAGTAATAATATAGTTATTACACATCAATGATCGATTTTAATAATTCTCAATGGTACTAATAATTGGATACCATTGTTAGTTTTCATTATTTTAAGTACCTGATTATGCAATCTTACTATTAATTATTAATATTAATGTTAATGAACAATATTATTAGTCCCTAATACTCATCAGAATTTTCTTACCCGCATCACTTTGTATTGATTTAAGTAACATTCATGGCGTATATCATTATTTGAATATTCATGGTGATATTAATATTAATTACCATTGCAAATCGTTAACATTTTAATCCACCATAAATTTTTACGAAGTTTATTGTGATCATTAATATCGATTATTAGTATTAATATTTAATATATTTATTAATATTAAGTATTAATTGATTGTTGCTGATATCCACCAGGGGGAGGATGTTACTACTTAAAACATCACAAAAGATGTTCACTCACCCAATGATATTGCTTCAAATTTCCGTCCAAGGAGGGAATATAGACAGCCAATATTGCTGGGAATAGACACACACCTGGGATAATATAATTAATCTTCAGTAGGAAGAATGCGATATGATTCCCCATATAGACGTGGCGTGGCGGCGGCTGGCGGCCCCGGATCGGGGGGCGGGTCCCCCGCCCCCCGGCGATGGGGGTCCGCCAGCCGCCGGGGGGGCGTGGCGTGGCGGCGGCTGGCGGCCCCGGATCGCGGGGGGGGGGTCCCCCGCCCCCCGGCGATGGGGGTCCGCCAGCCGCGGGGGGGGGGCGTGGCGTGGCGGCGGCTGGCGGCCCCGGATCGCGAGGGGGCGGTCCCCCGCCCCCCGGCGATGGGGGTCCGCCAGCCGACGTGGGGGGGCGTGGCGGGCGGCGGCTGGCGGCCCCGGATCGCGGGGGGCGGGTCCCCGCCCCCGGCGATGGGGGTCCGCCAGCCGCCGGCGGGGGGTGGGTGGCGTGCGGCGGCTGGCCGCCCCGGATCGCGGTGGGGCGGGTCCCCCGCCCCTGCCCCGGGTTGGAGGCCTCCAGTCGTGGGGACCGTGATTTGGTGGCCTGTTGGGCCCACAATAGGTGTACAGGTATTCCGAGTAATAATATAGTTATTACACATCAATGATCGATTTTAATAATTCTCAATGGTACTAATAATTGGATACCATTGTTAGTTTTCATTATTTTAAGTACCTGATTATGCAATCTTACTATTAATTATTAATATTAATGTTAATGAACAATATTATTAGTCCCTAATACTCATCAGAATTTTCTTACCCGCATCACTTTGTATTGATTTAAGTAACATTCATGGCGTATATCATTATTTGAATATTCATGGTGATATTAATATTAATTACCATTGCAAATCGTTAACATTTTAATCCACCATAAATTTTTACGAAGTTTATTGTGATCATTAATATCGATTATTAGTATTAATATTTAATATATTTATTAATATTAAGTATTAATTGATTGTTGCTGATATCCACCAGGGGGAGGATGTTACTACTTAAAACATCACAAAAGATGTTCACTCACCCAATGATATTGCTTCAAATTTCCGTCCAAGGAGGGAATATAGACAGCCAATATTGCTGGGAATAGACACACACCTGGGATAATATAATTAATTCTTCAGTAGGAAGAATGCGATATGATTCCCCATATAGACGTGGCGTGGCGGCGGCTGGCGGCCCCGGATCGCGGGGGGCGGGGTCCCCCGCCCCCCGGCGATGGGGGTCCGCCAGCCGCCGGGGGGGCGTGGCGTGGCGGCGGCTGGCGGCCCGGATCGCGGGGGGCGGGTCCCCGCCCCCCGGCTATGGGGGTCCGCCAGCCGCCGGGGGGGCGTGGCGTGGCGGCGGCTGGCGGCCCCGGATCGCGGGGGGGCGGGTCCCCCCGCCCCCCGGCGATGGGGGTCCGCCAGCCGCCGGGGGGGCGAGGCGTGGCGGCGGGGGCGGCCCCGGATCGCGGGGGGCGGGTTCCCCCGCCCCCGGCGATGGGGTCCGCCAGCCGCCGGGGGGGCGTGGCGTATGGCGGCGGCTGCGGCCCCGGATCGCGGTGGGCGGGTCCCCCGCCCCCGGCGATGGGGGTCCGCCTGTCGCCGGCGGGGGGTGGCGTGGCGGCGGCTGGCCGCCCCGGATCGCGGTGGGGCGGGTCCCCAGCCCCCGGCGATGGGGGTCCGCCAGCCGTCAAGGGGGCGTGGCGTGGGGGTGGCTGGGCGGCCCGGATCGCGGGGTGCGGGCTCCCCGCCCCCGCCCCGGGTTGGAGGCCCACAGTCGTGGGGACCGTGATTTGGTGGCCTGTTGGGGCCCACAAATAGGTGTACAGGTATTCCGAGTAATAATATAGTTATTACACATCAATGATCGATTTTAATAATTCTCAATGGTACTAATAATTGGATACCATTGTTAGTTTTCATTATTTTAAGTACCTGATTATGCAATCTTACTATTAATTATTAATATTAATGTTAATGAACAATATTATTAGTCCCTAATACTCATCAGAATTTCTTACCCGCATCACTTTGTATTGATTTAAGTAACATTCATGGCGTATATCATTATTTGAATATTCATGGTGATATTAATATTAATTACCATTGCAAATCGTTAACATTTTAATCCACCATAAATTTTTACGAAGTTTATTGTGATCATTAATATCGATTATTAGTATTAATATTTAATATATTTATTAATATTAAGTATTAATTGATTGTTGCTGATATCCACCAGGGGGAGGATGTTACTACTTAAAACATCACAAAAGATGTTCACTCACCCAATGATATTGCTTCAAATTTCCGTCCAAGGAGGGAATATAGACAGCCAATATTGCTGGGAATACGACAAACACCTGGGATAATATAATTAATCTTCAGTAGGAAGAATGCGATATGATTCCCCATATAGACGTGGCGTGGCGGCGGCTGGCGGCCCCGGATCGCGGGGGGGCGGGTCCCCCGCCCCCCGGCGATGGGGGTCCGCCTGTCGCCGGCGGGGGGTGGCGTGGCGGCGGCTGGCCGCCCCGGATCGCGGTGGGGCGGGTCCCCCGCCCCCGGCGATGGGGGTCCGCCAGCCGTCAAGGGGGCGTGGCGTGGGGGTGGCTGGGCGGCCCGGATCGCGGGGTGCGGGCTCCCCGCCCCCGCCCCGGGTTGGAGGCCTCCAGTCGTGGGGACCGTGATTTGGTGGCCTGTTGGGGCCCACAAATAGGTGTACAGGTATTCCGAGTAATAATATAGTTATTACACATCAATGATCGATTTTAATAATCTCAATGGTACTAATAATTGGATACCATTGTTAGTTTCATTATTTTAAGTACCTGATTATGCAATCTTACTATTAATTATTAATATTAATGTTAATGAACAATATTATTAGTCCCTAATACTCATCAGAATTTTCTTACCCGCATCACTTTGTATTGATTTAAGTAACATTCATGGCGTATATCATTATTTGAATATTCATGGTGATATTAATATTAATTACCATTGCAAATCGTTAACATTTTAATCCACCATAAATTTTTACGAAGTTATTGTGATCATTAATATCGATTATTAGTATTAATATTTAATATATTTATTAATATTAAGTATTAATTGATTGTTGCTGATATCCACCAGGGGGAGGATGTTACTACTTAAAACATCACAAAAGATGTTCACTCACCCAATGATATTGCTTCAAATTTCCGTCCAAGGAGGGAATATAGACAGCCAATATTGCTGGGAATAGACACACACCTGGGATAATATAATTAATCTTCAGTAGGAAGAATGCGATATGATTCCCCATATAGACGTGGCGTGGCGGCGGCTGGCGGCCCCGGATCGCGGGGGGGCGGGTCCCCCGCCCCCCGGCGAGGGGGTCCGCTGTCGCCGGCGGGGGTGGGCGTGCGGCGGCTGGCCGCCCCGGATCGCGGTGGGGCGGGTCCCGCCGGCGATGGGGGTCCGCCAGCCGCCGGGGGCGTGGCGTGGCGGCGGCTGGCGGCCCCGGATCGCGGGGGGCGGGGTCCCCCGCCCGGCGATGGGGGTCCGCCAGCCGCCGGGGGGGCGTGGCGTGGCGGCGGCTGGCGGCCCCGGATCGCGGGGGGGCGGGTCCCCCGCCCCCCGGCGATGGGGGTCCGCCAGCCGCCGGGGGGGCGTGGCGTGGCGGCGGCTGGCGGCCCCGGATCGCGGGGGGGCGGGTCCCCCGCCCCCGGCGATGGGGGTCCGCCAGCCGCCGGGGGGGCGTGGCGTGGCGGCGGCTGGCGGCCCCGGATCGCGGGGGGGCGGGTCCCCGCCCCCGGCGATGGGGGTCCGCCAGCCGCCGGGGGGGCGTGGCGTGGCGGCGGCTGGCGGCCCCGGATCGCGGGGGGGCGGGTCCCCCGCCCCCCGGCGATGGGGGTCCGCCAGCCGCCGGGGGGGCGTGGCGTGGCGGCGGCTGGCGGCCCCGGATCGCGGGGGGGCGGGTCCCCCGCCCCCCGGCGATGGGGGTCCGCCAGCCGGGGGGGGCGTGGCGTGGCGGAGGCTGGCGGCCCCGGATCGCGGGGGGGCGGGTCCCCCGCCCCCCGGCGATGGGGGTCCGCCAGCCGCCGGGGGGGCGTGGCGTGGCGGCGGCTGGCGGCCCCGGATCGCGGGGGGCGGGTCCCCCGCCCCCCGGCGATGGGGGTCCGCCAGCCGCCGGGGGGGGCGTGGCGTGCGGCGGTGGCGGCCCCGGATCGCGGGGGGGCGGGTCCCCCGCCCCCCGGCGATGGGGGTCCGCCAGCCGCCGGGGGGGCGTGGCGTGGCGGCGGCTGGCGGCCCCGGATCGCGGGGGGGCGGGTCCCCCGCCCCCCGGCGATGGGGGTCCGCCAGCCGCCGGGGGGCGGGCGTGGCGGCGGCTGGCGGCCCCGGATCGCGGGGGGCGGGTCCCCCGCCCCCGGCGATGGGGGTCCGCCAGCCGCCGGGGGGCGTGGCGTGGCGGCGGCTGGCGGCCCCGGATCGGGGGGGCGGGTCCCCCGCCCCCCGGCGATGGGGGTCCGCCAGCCGCCGGGGGGGCGTGGCGTGGCGGCGGCTGGGGCCCCGGATCGCGGGGGGGCGGGTCCCCCGCCCCCCGGCGATGGGGGTCCGCCAGCCGCCGGGGGGCGTGGCGTGGCGGCGGCTGGCGGCCCGGATCGCGGGGGGCGGGTCCCCCGCCCCGGCGATGGGGGTCCGCCAGCCGCCGGCGGGGCGTGGCGTGGCGGCGGCTGGGCCGCCCGGATCGCGGTGGGGCGGGTCCCCCGCCCCCGGCGATGGGGGTCCGCCAGCCTCAAGGGGGCGTGGTGGGGGTGGGGGCGGCCCGGATGGCGGGGTGGGGCTCCCCGCCCCCGCCCCGGGTTGGAGGCCTCCAGTCGTGGGGACCGTGATTGGTGGCCTGTTGGGGCCCACAAATAGGTGTACAGGTATTCCGAGTAATATATAGTTATTACACATCAATGATCGATTTTAATAATTCTCAATGGTACTAATAATTGGATACCATTGTTAGTTTTCATTATTTAAGTACCTGATTATGCAATCTTACTATTAATTATTAATATTAATGTTAATGAACAATATTATTAGTCCCTAATACTCATCAGAATTTTCTTACCCGCATCACTTTGTATTGATTTAAGTAACATTCATGCGTATATCATTATTTGAATATTCATGGTGATATTAATATTAATTACCATTGCAAATCGTTAACATTTTAATCCACCATAAATTTTACGAAGTTTATTGTGATCATTAATATCGATTATTAGTATTAATATTTAATATATTATTAATATTAAGTATTAATTGATTGTTGCTGATATCCACCAGGGGGAGGATGTTACTACTTAAAACATCACAAAAGATGTTCACTCACCCAATGATATTGCTTCAAATTTCCGTCCAAGGAGGGAATATAGACAGCCAATATTGCTGGGAATAGACACACACCTGGGATAATATAATTAATCTTCAGTAGGAAGAATGCGATATGATTCCCCATATAGACGTGGCGTGGGCGGCTGGCGGCCCGGATCGCGGGGGGGCGGGTCCCCCGCCCCCCGGCGATGGGGGTCCGCCAGCCGCCGGGGGGGCGTGGCGTGGCGGCGGCTGGCGGCCCGGATCGCGGGGGGGCGGGTCCCCCGCCCCCCGGCGATGGGGGTCCGCCAGCCGCCGGGGGGGCGTGGCGTGGCGGCGGCTGGCGGCCCCGGATCGCGGGGGGGCGGGTCCCCCGCCCCCCGGCGATGGGGGTCCGCCAGCCGCCGGGGGGGCGTGGCGTGGCGGCGGCTGGCGGCCCCGGATCGCGGGGGGGCGGGTCCCCCGCCCCCGGCGATGGGGGTCCGCCAGCCGCCGGGGGGGCGTGGCGTCGGCGGCTGGCGGCCCCGGATCGCGGGGGGGCGGGTCCCCGCCCCCCGGCGATGGGGTCCGCCAGCCGCCGGGGGGGCGTGGCGTGGCGGCGGCTGGCGGCCCCGGATCGCGGGGGGGGCGGGTCCCCCGCCCCCGGCGATGGGGGTCCGCCAGCCGCCGGGGGGGCGTGGCGTGGGGCGGCTGGCGGCCCGGATCGCGGGGGGGCGGGTCCCCGCCCCCGGCGATGGGGGTCCGCCAGCCGCCGGGGGGCGGGGTGGCGTGGCGGCGGCTGGCGGCCCCGGATCGGGGGGGGCGGGTCCCGCCCCCCGGCGATGGGGGTCCGCCAGCCGCCGGGGGGGCGTGGCGTGGCGGCGGCTGGCGGCCCCGGATCGCGGGGGGGCGGGTCCCCGCCCCCGGCGATGGGGGTCCGCCAGCCGCCGGGGGGCGTGGCGTGGCGCGGCGGCGGCTGGCGGCCGGATCGCGGGGGGGCGGGTCCCCCGCCCCCCGGCGATGGGGGTCCGCCAGCCGCCGGGGGGGGCGTGGCGTGGCGGCGGCTGGCGGCCCCGGATCGCGGGGGGGCGGGTCCCCGCCCCCCGGCGATGGGGGTCCGCCAGCCGCCGGGGGGGCGTGGCGTGGCGGCGGCTGGCGGCCCCGGATCGCGGGGGGGGGGTCCCCCGCCCCCCGGCGATGGGGGTCCGCCAGCCGCCGGGGGGGCGTGGCGTGGCGGCGGCTGGCGGCCCCGGATCGCGGGGGGCGGGTCCCCGCCCCGGCGATGGGGGTCCGCCAGCCGCCGGGGGGGCGTGGCGTGGCGGCGGCTGGCGGCCCCGGATCGCGGGGGGGCGGGTCCCCCGCCCCCCGGCGATGGGGGTCCGCCAGCCGCCGGGGGGGGCGTGGCGGGCGGCGGCTGGCGGCCCCGGATCGCGGGGGGGCGGGTCCCCGCCCCCCGGCGATGGGGGTCCGCCAGCCGGGGGGGGGTGGCGTGGCGGCGGCTGGCGGCCCCGGATCGCGGGGGGGCGGGTCCCCGCCCCCGGCGATGGGGGTCCGCCAGCCGCCGGCGGGGGGGGTGGCGTGGCGGCGGCTGGCGGCCCGGATCGCGGGGGGGCGGGTCCCCCGCCCCCCGGCGATGGGGGTCCGCCAGCCGCCGGGGGGCGTGGCGTGGCGGCGGCTGGCCGCCCCGGATCGGGGGGGCGGGTCCCCCGCCCCCGGCGATGGGGGTCCGCCAGCCGTCAAGGGGGCGTGGCGTGGGGGTGGCTGGGCGGCCCGGATGGCGGGGTGGGGCTCCCCGCCCCCGCCCCGGGTTGGAGGCCTCCAGTCGTGGGGACCGTGATTTGGTGGCCTGTTGGGCCCACAAATAGGTGTACAGGTATTCCGAGTAATAATATAGTTATTACACATCAATGATCGATTTTAATAATTCTCAATGGTACTAATAATTGGATACCATTGTTAGTTTCATTATTTTAAGTACCTGATTATGCAATCTTACTATTAATTATTAATATTAATGTTAATGAACAATATTATTAGTCCCTAATACTCATCAGATTTTCTTACCCGCATCACTTTGTATTGATTTAAGTAACATTCATGGCGTATCATTATTTGAATATTCATGGTGATATTAATATTAATTACCATTGCAAATCGTTAACATTTTAATCCACCATAAATTTTTACGAAGTTTATTGTGATCATTAATATCGATTATTATATTAATATTTAATATATTTATTAATATTAAGTATTAATTGATTGTTGCTGATATCCACCAGGGGGAGGATGTTACTACTTAAAACATCACAAAAGATGTTCACTCACCCAATGATATTGCTTCAAATTTCCGTCCAAGGAGGGAATATAGACAGCCAATATTGCTGGGAATAGACACACACCTGGGATAATATAATTAATCTTCAGTAGGAAGAATGCGATATGATTCCCCATATAGACGTGGCTGGCGGCGGCTGGCGGCCCCGGATCGCGGGGGGGCGGGTCCCCGCCCCCCGGCGATGGGGGTCCGCCAGCCGCCGGGGGGGCGTGGCGTGGCGGCGGCTGGCGGCCCCGGATCGGGGGGGGGGGTCCCCCGCCCCCCGGCGATGGGGGTCCGCCAGCCGCCGGGGGGGCGTGGCGTGGCGGCGGCTGGCGGCCCCGGATCGCGGGGGGGCGGGTCCCCCGCCCCCGGCGATGGGGGTCCGCCAGCCGCCGGGGGGGCTGGCGTGGCGGCGGCTGGCGGCCCCGGATCGCGGGGGGGCGGGTCCCCCCCCCCGGCGATGGGGGTCCGCCAGCCGGGGGGGGCGTGGCGTGGCGGCGGCTGGCGGCCCCGGATCGCGGGGGGGCGGGTCCCCCGCCCCCCGGCGATGGGGGTCCGCCAGCGCCGGCGGGGGGTGGCGTGGCGGCGGCTGGCCGCCCCGGATCGCGGTGGGGCGGGTCCCCGCCCCGGCGATGGGGGTCCGCCAGCCGTCAAGGGGGCGTGGCGTGGGGGTGGCTGGGCGGCCCGGATGGCGGGGTGCGGGCTCCCCGCCCCCGCCCCGGGTTGGAGGCCTCCAGTCGTGGGGACCGTGATTTGGTGGCCTGTTGGGGCCCACAAATAGGTGTACAGGTATTCCGAGTAATAATATAGTTATTACACATCAATGATCGATTTTAATAATTCTCAATGGTACTAATAATTGGATACCATTGTTAGTTTTCATTATTTTAAGTACCTGATTATGCAATCTTACTATTAATTATTAATATTAATGTTAATGAACAATATTATTAGTCCCTAATACTCATCAGAATTTTCTTACCCGCATCACTTTGTATTGATTTAAGTAACATTCATGGCGTATATCATTATTTGAATATTCATGGTGATATTAATATTAATTACCATTGCAAATCGTTAACATTTTAATCCACCATAAATTTTTACGAAGTTTATTGTGATCATTAATATCGATTATTAGTATTAATATTTAATATATTTATTAATATTAAGTATTAATTGATTGTTGCTGATATCCACCAGGGGGAGGATGTTACTACTTAAAACATCACAAAAGATGTTCACTCACCCAATGATATTGCTTCAAATTTCCGTCCAAGGAGGGAATATAGACAGCCAATATTGCTGGGAATAGACACACACCTGGGATAATATAATTAATCTTCAGTAGGAAGAATGCGATATGATTCCCCATATAGACGTGGCGTGGCGGCGGCTGGCGGCCCCGGATCGCGGGGGGGCGGGTCCCCCGCCCCCCGGCGATGGGGGTCCGCCAGCCGCCGGGGGTCGTGGCGTCCCGGCGGCTGGCCGCCCCGGATCGCGGGGGGGCGGGTCCCCCGCCCCCCGGCGATGGGGGTCCGCCAGCCGCCGGGGGGGCGTGGCGTGGCGGCGGCTGGCGGCCCCGGATCGCGGGGGGGCGGGTCCCCCGCCCCCCGGCGATGGGGGTCCGCCAGCCGCCGGGGGGGCGTGGCGGTGGCGGCGGCTGGCGGCCCCGGATCGCGGGGGGGCGGGTCCCCGCCCCCCGGCGATGGGGGTCCGCCAGCCGCCGGGGGGGCGTGGCGTGGCGGCGGCTGGCGGCCCCGGATCGCGGGGGGGCGGGTCCCCCGCCCCCCGGCGATGGGGGTCCGCCAGCGCCGGGGGGCGTGGCGTGGCGGCGGCTGGCGCCCCGGATCGGGGGGGCGGGTCCCCCGCCCCCGGCGATGGGGGTCCGCCAGCCGTCAAGGGGGCGTGGCGTGGGGGTGGCTGGGCGGCCCGGATCGCGGGGTGCGGGCTCCCCGCCCCCGCCCCGGGTTGGAGGCCCAGTCGTGGGGACCGTGATTTGGTGGCCTGTTGGGGCCCACAAATAGGTGTACAGGTATTCCGAGTAATAATATAGTTATTACACATCAATGATCGATTTTAATAATTCTCAATGGTACTAATAATTGGATACCATTGTTAGTTTTCATTATTTAAGTACCTGATTATGCAATCTTACTATTAATTATTAATATTAATGTTAATGAACAATATATTAGTCCCTAATACTCATCAGTTTTCTTACCCGCATCACTTTGTATTGATTTAAGTAACATTCATGGCGTATATCATTATTTGAATATTCATGGTGATATTAATATTAATTACCATTGCAAATCGTTAACATTTTAATCCACCATAAATTTTTACGAAGTTTATTGTGATCATTAATATCGATTATTAGTATTAATATTTAAATATTTATTAATATTAAGTATTAATTGATTGTTGCTGATATCCAGGGGGAGGATGTTACTACTTAAAACATCACAAAAGATGTTCACTCACCCAATGATATTGCTTCAAATTTCCGTCCAAGGAGGGAATATAGACAGCCAATATTGCTGGGAATAGAACACACCTGGGATAATATAATTAATCTTCAGTAGGAAGAATGCGATATGATTCCCATATAGACGTGGCGTGGCGGCGGCTGGCGGCCCCGGATCGCGGGGGGGCGGGTCCCCCGCCCCCCGGCGATGGGGTCCGCGCCGCCGGGGGGGCGTGGCGTGGCGGCGGCTGGCGGCCCCGGATCGGGGGGGCGGGGGGGGGTCCCCCGCCCCCGGCGATGGGGGTCCGCCAGCCCGGGGGCGTGGCGTGGGGGGGTGGTGGGCGGCCCGGATGGGGGGGCGGGTCCCGCCCCCGCCCCGGGTTGGAGGCCTCCAGTCGTGGGGACCGTGATTTGGTGGCCTGTTGGGGCCCACAAATAGGTGTACAGGTATTCCGAGTAATAATAGTTATTACACATCAATGATCGATTTTAATAATTCTCAATGGTACTAATAATTGGATACCATTGTTAGTTTTCATTATTT
>NW_022143404.1:0-12758 GCF_007565055.1 Rhinopithecus roxellana
CTTTCTGATCTGTGAGTTCATCTCACAGAGTTACAACCTCTGCCTCAAGAAGCAGTTTGCTAACACTCTTTTCGTGGAATCTGCAAAGTGATATTTGAGGCATATTGGGGCCCATGGTGATAAAGGAATTATCCTCACATAATAACTATAGAGAAGCTTTCTGAGAAACTGCATTGCCATGTGTGAATGCAACTCACAGAGTTACACGTTTCTCTTCAGTGATCAGTTTGTTAGCACAGTTTTCTGGAGATCTGCAATTAGATACTTCATAGCGCAATGAACATTACAGTGACAAAGGAAATATCCACAGATGAAACTAGAAAGAAGCTTTCTTAGAAACTTCTTGGTGATGTGTGAATTCATCTCACAGAGTTACACTTATGTTTCGTGGAGCAGTCCATTAACACTGTCTTTGGGGAAACTGAGAAGGGCTTCTTTGGATCACATTGAGGCCTACGCTGATAAAGGAAATTTCCTCCGTTCAAAACGTGAAAGAAGCTTTCTGAGAAACTTCTTTCTGATCTGTGAGTTCATCTCACAGAGTTACAACCTCTGCCTCAAGAAGCAGTTTGCTAACACTCTTTTCGTGGAATCTGCAAAGTGATATTTGGGAGCCTATTGGGGCCCATGGTGATAAAGGAATATCCTCACATAATAACTAAAGAGAAGCTTTCTGAGAAACTGAATTGCCATGTGTGAATGCAACTCACAGAGTTACACGTTTCTCTTCAGTGATCAGTTTGTTAGCACAGTTTTCTGGAAATCTGCAATTAGATACTTCATAGCGCAATGAACATTACAGTGACAAAGGAAATATCCAGATGAAAACTAGAAAGAAGCTTTCTTAGAAACTTCTTGGTGATGTGTGAATTCATCTCACAGAGTTACACTTATGTTTCGTGGAGCAGTCCATTAACACTGTCTTTGGGGAAACTGAGAAGGGCTTCTTTGGATCACATTGAGGCCTACGCTGATAAAGGAAATTTCCTCCGTTCAAAACGTGAAAGAAGCTTTCTGAGAAACTTCTTTCTGATCTGTGAGTTCATCTCACAGAGTTACAACCTCTGCCTCAAGAAGCAGTTTGCTAACACTCTTTTCGTGGAATCTGCAAAGTGATATTTGGGAGCCTATTGGGGCTCATGGTGATAAAGGAATTATCCTCACATAATAACTAAAGAGAAGCTTTCTGAGAAACTGAATTGCCATGTGTGAATGCAACTCACAGAGTTACACGTTTCTCTTCAGTGATCAGTTTGTTAGCACAGTTTTCTGGAAATCTGCAATTAGATACTTCATAGCGCAATGAACATTACAGTGACAAAGGAAATATCCAGATGAAAACTAGAAAGAAGCTTTCTTAGAAACTTCTTGGTGATGTGTGAATTCATCTCACAGAGTTACACTTATGTTTCGTGGAGCAGTCCATTAACACTGTCTTTGGGGAAACTGAGAAGGGCTTCTTTGGATCACATTGAGGCCTACGCTGATAAAGGAAATTTCATCCGTTCAAAACGTGAAAGAAGCTTTCTGAGAAACTTCTTTCTGATCTGTGAGTTTATCTCACAGAGTTACAATCTCTGCCTCAAGAAGCAGTTTGCTAACACTCCTTTAGTGCAATCTGCAAAGTGATATTTGGCAGCCTGTTGGGGCCCATGGTGATAAAGGAATTATCCTCACATAATAACTAAAGAGAAGCTTTCTGAGAAACTGCATTGCCATGTGTGAATGCAACTCACAGAGTTACGCCATTGTTTTTTGGAGACGTTTCTTAGGACTGTTTCCGTGGATTCCGAGAAGTGATATTTCAGATAGCTTTGAAGAATAGAAGGAAAAAGAAATATCCTCCAAGAGAAAGCAGAACCAAGCTTTCTGAGAAACTGCTTTGTGATATGTGAATTCATTTCACAGTGTTCTATCACCCTTTCTCGGGGGAGTTTCCTAGCACTCATTTTGAGGAATCTCAGATGTGATGTCTTGGATATCGTTGAATCACATGCTGAATAAGGAACTATCCTCAGAGAAACCTGCAGAGAAGCCTTCTCAGAAACTTTTTGTTGTGGGTGAATTCAGCCCACAGATGTCCATCATTGTTTCCACTGAGAAACTTGCTAACAGAGTTTTCGCAGAATCTGCAATAGGACACACGGTGGCGCTCCAAGACCACAAATAACCTGGTCTTACTACAGAAAGAAGATTTCTGAGAAACCGCTTTGTGATGTGTGAATTCAACTCACTAAGTTGCAGCTGTATTTCGTGGGGTCGTGGCCTAGCCCTATTTGTGTGGAATCTGAGAACAGATATTCCCGATCCCTATGAAAACAATGGGGCCAATGGAAACATCTTCCAATAAAAATGAGAAAGAAGCTTTCTGAGAAACTTCTTTCTGATCTGTGAGTTCATCTCACAGAGTTACAACCTCAGCCTCAAGAAGCAGTTTGCTAACACTCTTCTCCTGGAATCTGCAAAGTGATATTTGGCAGCCTATTGGGCCCATGGTGATAAAGGAAATATCCTCACATAATAACTAAAGAGAAGCTTTCTGAGAAAGTGCATTGCCATGTGTGAATGCAACTCACAGAGTTACACGTTTCTCTTCAGTGATCAGTTTGTTAGCACAGTTTTCTGGAGATCTGCAATTAGATACCTCATAGCGCAATGAACATTACAGTGACAAAGGAAATATCCAGATGAAAACTAGAAAGAAGCTTTCTTAGAAACTTCTTGGTGATGTGTGAATTCATCTCACAGAGTTACACTTATGTTTCGTGGAGCAGTCTATTAACACTGTCTTTGGGGAAACTGAGAAGGGCTTCTTTGGATCACATTGAGGCCTACGCTGATAAAGGAAATTTCCTCCGTTCAAAACGTGAAAGAAGCTTTCTGAGAAACTTCTTTCTGATCTGTGAGTTCATCTCACAGAGTTACAACCTCTGCCTCAAAAAGCAGTTTGCTAACACTCTTTTCGTGGAATCTGCAAAGTGATATTTGGGAGCATATTGGGGCCCATGGTGATAAAGGAATTATCCTCACATAATAACTAAAGAGAAGCTTTCTGAGAAACTGCATTGCCATGTGTGAATGCAACTCACAGAGTTACACGTTTCTCTTCAGTGATCAGTTTGTTAGCACAGTTTTCTGGAAATCTGCAATTAGATACTTCATAGCGCAATGAACATTACAGTGACAAAGGAAATATCCAGATGAAAACTAGAAAGAAGCTTTCTTAGAAACTTCTTGGTGATGTGTGAATTCATCTCACAGAGTTACACTTATGTTTCGTGGAGCAGTCCATTAACACTGTCTTTGGGGAAACTGAGAAGGGCTTCTTTGGATCACATTGAGGCCTACGCTGATAAAGGAAATTTCCTCCGTTCAAAACGTGAAAGAAGCTTTCTGAGAAACTTCTTTCTGATCTGTGAGTTCATCTCACAGAGTTACAACCTCTGCCTCAAGAAGCAGTTTGCTAACACTCTTTTCGTGGAATCTGCAAAGTGATATTTGGGAGCATATTGGGGCCCATGGTGATAAAGGAATTATCCTCACATAATAACTAAAGAGAAGCTTTCTGAGAAACTGCATTGCCATGTGTGAATGCAACTCACAGAGTTACACGTTTCTCTTCAGTGATCAGTTTGTTAGCACAGTTTTCTGGAAATCTGCAATTAGATACTTCATAGCGCAATGAACATTACAGTGACAAAGGAAATATCCAGATGAAAACTAGAAAGAAGCTTTCTTAGAAACTTCTTGGTGATGTGTGAATTCATCTCACAGAGTTACACTTATGTTTCGTGGAGCAGTCCATTAACACTGTCTTTGGGGAAACTGAGAAGGGCTTCTTTGGATCACATTGAGGCCTACGCTGATAAAGGAAATTTCCTCCGTTCAAAACGTGAAAGAAGCTTTCTGAGAAACTTCTTTCTGATCTGTGAGTTCATCTCACAGAGTTACAACCTCTGCCTCAAGAAGCAGTTTGCTAACACTCTTTTCGTGGAATCTGCAAAGTGATATTTGGGAGCCTATTGGGGCCCATGGTGATAAAGGAATTATCCTCACATAATAACTAAAGAGAAGCTTTCTGAGAAACTGAATTGCCATGTGTGAATGCAACTCACAGAGTTACACGTTTCTCTTCAGTGATCAGTTTGTTAGCACAGTTTTCTGGAAATCTGCAATTAGATACTTCATAGCGCAATGAACATTACAGTGACAAAGGAAATATCCAGATGAAAACTAGAAAGAAGCTTTCTTAGAAACTTCTTGGTGATGTGTGAATTCATCTCACAGAGTTACACTTATGTTTCGTGGAGCAGTCCATTAACACTGTCTTTGGGGAAACTGAGAAGGGCTTCTTTGGATCACATTGAGGCCTACGCTGATAAAGGAAATTTCATCCGTTCAAAACGTGAAAGAAGCTTTCTGAGAAACTTCTTTCTGATCTGTGAGTTTATCTCACAGAGTTACAATCTCTGCCTCAAGAAGCAGTTTGCTAACACTCCTTTAGTGCAATCTGCAAAGTGATATTTGGCAGCCTGTTGGGGCCCATGGTGATAAAGGAATTATCCTCACATAATAACTAAAGAGAAGCTTTCTGAGAAACTGCATTGCCATGTGTGAATGCAACTCACAGAGTTACGCCATTGTTTTTTGGAGACGTTTCTTAGGACTGTTTCCGTGGATTCCGAGAAGTGATATTTCAGATAGCTTTGAAGAATAGAAGGAAAAAGAAATATCCTCCAAGAGAAAGCAGAACCAAGCTTTCTGAGAAACTGCTTTGTGATATGTGAATTCATTTCACAGTGTTCTATCACCCTTTCTCGGGGGAGTTTCCTAGCACTCATTTTGAGGAATCTCAGATGTGATGTCTTGGATATCGTTGAATCACATGCTGAATAAGGAACTATCCTCAGAGAAACCTGCAGAGAAGCCTTCTCAGAAACTTTTTGTTGTGGGTGAATTCAGCCCACAGATGTCCATCATTGTTTCCACTGAGAAACTTGCTAACAGAGTTTTCGCAGAATCTGCAATAGGACACACGGTGGCGCTCCAAGACCACAAATAACCTGGTCTTACTAAAGAAAGAAGATTTCTGAGAAACCGCTTTGTGATGTGTGAATTCAACTCACTAAGTTGCAGCTGTATTTCGTGGGGCCGTGGCCTAGCCCTATTTGTGTGGAATCTGAGAACAGATATTCCCGATCCCTATGAAAACAATGGGGCCAATGGAAACATCTTCCAATAAAAATGAGAAAGAAGCTTTCTGAGAAACTTCTTTCTGATCTGTGAGTTCATCTCACAGAGTTACAACCTCAGCCTCAAGAAGCAGTTTGCTAACACTCTTCTCCTGGAATCTGCAAAGTGATATTTGGCAGCCTATTGGGCCCATGGTGATAAAGGAAATATCCTCACATAATAACTAAAGAGAAGCTTTCTGAGAAAGTGCATTGCCATGTGTGAATGCAACTCACAGAGTTACACGTTTCTCTTCAGTGATCAGTTTGTTAGCACAGTTTTCTGGAGATCTGCAATTAGATACCTCATAGCGCAATGAACATTACAGTGACAAAGGAAATATCCAGATGAAAACTAGAAAGAAGCTTTCTTAGAAACTTCTTGGTGATGTGTGAATTCATCTCACAGAGTTACACTTATGTTTCGTGGAGCAGTCCTATTAACACTGTCTTTGGGGAAACTGAGAAGGGCTTCTTTGGATCACATTGAGGCCTACGCTGATAAAGGAAATTTCCTCCGTTCAAAACGTGAAAGAAGCTTTCTGAGAAACTTCTTTCTGATCTGTGAGTTCATCTCACAGAGTTACAACCTCTGCCTCAAAAGCAGTTTGCTAACACTCTTTTCGTGGAATCTGCAAAGTGATATTTGGGAGCATATTGGGGCCCATGGTGATAAAGGAATTATCCTCACATAATAACTAAAGAGAAGCTTTCTGAGAAACTGCATTGCCATGTGTGAATGCAACTCACAGAGTTACACGTTTCTCTTCAGTGATCAGTTTGTTAGCACAGTTTTCTGGAAATCTGCAATTAGATACTTCATAGCGCAATGAACATTACAGTGACAAAGGAAATATCCAGATGAAAACTAGAAAGAAGCTTTCTTAGAAACTTCTTGGTGATGTGTGAATTCATCTCACAGAGTTACACTTATGTTTCGTGGAGCAGTCCATTAACACTGTCTTTGGGGAAACTGAGAAGGGCTTCTTTGGATCACATTGAGGCCTACGCTGATAAAGGAAATTTCCTCCGTTCAAAACGTGAAAGAAGCTTTCTGAGAAACTTCTTTCTGATCTGTGAGTTCATCTCACAGAGTTACAACCTCTGCCTCAAGAAGCAGTTTGCTAACACTCTTTTCGTGGAATCTGCAAAGTGATATTTGGGAGCATATTGGGGCCCATGGTGATAAAGGAATTATCCTCACATAATAACTAAAGAGAAGCTTTCTGAGAAACTGCATTGCCATGTGTGAATGCAACTCACAGAGTTACACGTTTCTCTTCAGTGATCAGTTTGTTAGCACAGTTTTCTGGAAATCTGCAATTAGATACTTCATAGCGCAATGAACATTACAGTGACAAAGGAAATATCCAGATGAAAACTAGAAAGAAGCTTTCTTAGAAACTTCTTGGTGATGTGTGAATTCATCTCACAGAGTTACACTTATGTTTCGTGGAGCAGTCCATTAACACTGTCTTTGGGGAAACTGAGAAGGGCTTCTTTGGATCACATTGAGGCCTACGCTGATAAAGGAAATTTCCTCCGTTCAAAACGTGAAAGAAGCTTTCTGAGAAACTTCTTTCTGATCTGTGAGTTCATCTCACAGAGTTACAACCTCTGCCTCAAGAAGCAGTTTGCTAACACTCTTTTCGTGGAATCTGCAAAGTGATATTTGGGAGCCTATTGGGGCCCATGGTGATAAAGGAATTATCCTCACATAATAACTAAAGAGAAGCTTTCTGAGAAACTGCATTGCCATGTGTGAATGCAACTCACAGAGTTACACGTTTCTCTTCAGTGATCAGTTTGTTAGCACAGTTTTCTGGAAATCTGCAATTAGATACTTCATAGCGCAATGAACATTACAGTGACAAAGGAAATATCCAGATGAAAACTAGAAAGAAGCTTTCTTAGAAACTTCTTGGTGATGTGTGAATTCATCTCACAGAGTTACACTTATGTTTCGTGGAGCAGTCCATTAACACTGTCTTTGGGGAAACTGAGAAGGGCTTCTTTGGATCACATTGAGGCCTACGCTGATAAAGGAAATTTCCTCCGTTCAAAACGTGAAAGAAGCTTTCTGAGAAACTTCTTTCTGATCTGTGAGTTCATCTCACAGAGTTACAACCTCTGCCTCAAGAAGCAGTTTGCTAACACTCTTTTCGTGGAATCTGCAAAGTGATATTTGGGAGCCTATTGGGGCCCATGGTGATAAAGGAATTATCCTCACATAATAACTAAAGAGAAGCTTTCTGAGAAACTGAATTGCCATGTGTGAATGCAACTCACAGAGTTACACGTTTCTCTTCAGTGATCAGTTTGTTAGCACAGTTTTCTGGAAATCTGCAATTAGATACTTCATAGCGCAATGAACATTACAGTGACAAAGGAAATATCCAGATGAAAACTAGAAAGAAGCTTTCTTAGAAACTTCTTGGTGATGTGTGAATTCATCTCACAGAGTTACACTTATGTTTCGTGGAGCAGTCCATTAACACTGTCTTTGGGGAAACTGAGAAGGGCTTCTTTGGATCACATTGAGGCCTACGCTGATAAAGGAAATTTCCTCCGTTCAAAACGTGAAAGAAGCTTTCTGAGAAACTTCTTTCTGATCTGTGAGTTCATCTCACAGAGTTACAACCTCTGCCTCAAGAAGCAGTTTGCTAACACTCTTTTCGTGGAATCTGCAAAGTGATATTTGGGAGCCTATTGGGGCCCATGGTGATAAAGGAATATCCTCACATAATAACTAAAGAGAAGCTTTCTGAGAAACTGAATTGCCATGTGTGAATGCAACTCACAGAGTTACACGTTTCTCTTCAGTGATCAGTTTGTTAGCACAGTTTTCTGGAAATCTGCAATTAGATACTTCATAGCGCAATGAACATTACAGTGACAAAGGAAATATCCAGATGAAAACTAGAAAGAAGCTTTCTTAGAAACTTCTTGGTGATGTGTGAATTCATCTCACAGAGTTACACTTATGTTTCGTGGAGCAGTCCATTAACACTGTCTTTGGGGAAACTGAGAAGGGCTTCTTTGGATCACATTGAGGCCTACGCTGATAAAGGAAATTTCCTCCGTTCAAAACGTGAAAGAAGCTTTCTGAGAAACTTCTTTCTGATCTGTGAGTTCATCTCACAGAGTTACAACCTCTGCCTCAAGAAGCAGTTTGCTAACACTCTTTTCGTGGAATCTGCAAAGTGATATTTGGGAGCCTATTGGGGCCCATGGTGATAAAGGAATTATCCTCACATAATAACTAAAGAGAAGCTTTCTGAGAAACTGCATTGCCATGTGTGAATGCAACTCACAGAGTTACACGTTTCTCTTCAGTGATCAGTTTGTTAGCACAGTTTTCTGGAAATCTGCAATTAGATACTTCATAGCGCAATGAACATTACAGTGACAAAGGAAATATCCAGATGAAAACTAGAAAGAAGCTTTCTTAGAAACTTCTTGGTGATGTGTGAATTCATCTCACAGAGTTACACTTATGTTTCGTGGAGCAGTCCATTAACACTGTCTTTGGGGAAACTGAGAAGGGCTTCTTTGGATCACATTGAGGCCTACGCTGATAAAGGAAATTTCCTCCGTTCAAAACGTGAAAGAAGCTTTCTGAGAAACTTCTTTCTGATCTGTGAGTTCATCTCACAGAGTTACAACCTCTGCCTCAAGAAGCAGTTTGCTAACACTCTTTTCGTGGAATCTGCAAAGTGATATTTGGGAGCCTATTGGGGCCCATGGTGATAAAGGAATTATCCTCACATAATAACTAAAGAGAAGCTTTCTGAGAAACTGCATTGCCATGTGTGAATGCAACTCACAGAGTTACACGTTTCTCTTCAGTGATCAGTTTGTTAGCACAGTTTTCTGGAAATCTGCAATTAGATACTTCATAGCGCAATGAACATTACAGTGACAAAGGAAATATCACAGATGAAAACTAGAAAGAAGCTTTCTTAGAAACTTCTTGGTGATGTGTGAATTCATCTCACAGAGTTACACTTATGTTTCGTGGAGCAGTCCATTAACACTGTCTTTGGGGAAACTGAGAAGGGCTTCTTTGGATCACATTGAGGCCTACGCTGATAAAGGAAATTTCCTCCGTTCAAAACGTGAAAGAAGCTTTCTGAGAAACTTCTTTCTGATCTGTGAGTTCATCTCACAGAGTTACAACCTCTGCCTCAAGAAGCAGTTTGCTAACACTCTTTTCGTGGAAATCTGCAAAGTGATATTTGGGAGCATATTGGGGCCCATGGTGATAAAGGAATTATCCTCACATAATAACTAAAGAGAAGCTTTCTGAGAAACTGCATTGCCATGTGTGAATGCAACTCACAGAGTTACACGTTTCTCTTCAGTGATCAGTTTGTTAGCACAGTTTTCTGGAAATCTGCAATTAGATACTTCATAGCGCAATGAACATTACAGTGACAAAGGAAATATCCAGATGAAAACTAGAAAGAAGCTTTCTTAGAAACTTCTTGGTGATGTGTGAATTCATCTCACAGAGTTACACTTATGTTTCGTGGAGCAGTCCATTAACACTGTCTTTGGGGAAACTGAGAAGGGCTTCTTTGGATCACATTGAGGCCTACGCTGATAAAGGAAATTTCCTCCGTTCAAAACGTGAAAGAAGCTTTCTGAGAAACTTCTTTCTGATCTGTGAGTTCATCTCACAGAGTTACAACCTCTGCCTCAAGAAGCAGTTTGCTAACACTCTTTTCGTGGAATCTGCAAAGTGATATTTGGGAGCATATTGGGGCCCATGGTGATAAAGGAATTATCCTCACATAATAACTAAAGAGAAGCTTTCTGAGAAACTGCATTGCCATGTGTGAATGCAACTCACAGAGTTACACGTTTCTCTTCAGTGATCAGTTTGTTAGCACAGTTTTCTGGAAATCTGCAATTAGATACTTCATAGCGCAATGAACATTACAGTGACAAAGGAAATATCCAGATGAAAACTAGAAGAAGCTTTCTTAGAAACTTCTTGGTGATGTGTGAATTCATCTCACAGAGTTACACTTATGTTTCGTGGAGCAGTCCATTAACACTGTCTTTGGGGAAACTGAGAAGGGCTTCTTTGGATCACATTGAGGCCTACGCTGATAAAGGAAATTTCCTCCGTTCAAAACGTGAAAGAAGCTTTCTGAGAAACTTCTTTCTGATCTGTGAGTTCATCTCACAGAGTTACAACCTCTGCCTCAAGAAGCAGTTTGCTAACACTCTTTTCGTGGAATCTGCAAAGTGATATTTGGGAGCATATTGGGGCCCATGGTGATAAAGGAATTATCCTCACATAATAACTAAAGAGAAGCTTTCTGAGAAACTGCATTGCCATGTGTGAATGCAACTCACAGAGTTACACGTTTCTCTTCAGTGATCAGTTTGTTAGCACAGTTTTCTGGAAATCTGCAATTAGATACTTCATAGCGCAATGAACATTACAGTGACAAAGGAAATATCCAGATGAAAACTAGAAAGAAGCTTTCTTAGAAACTTCTTGGTGATGTGTGAATTCATCTCACAGAGTTACACTTATGTTTCGTGGAGCAGTCCATTAACACTGTCTTTGGGGAAACTGAGAAGGGCTTCTTTGGATCACATTGAGGCCTACGCTGATAAAGGAAATTTCCTCCGTTCAAAACGTGAAAGAAGCTTTCTGAGAAACTTCTTTCTGATCTGTGAGTTCATCTCACAGAGTTACAACCTCTGCCTCAAGAAGCAGTTTGCTAACACTCTTTTCGTGGAATCTGCAAAGTGATATTTGGGAGCCTATTGGGGCCTCATGGTGATAAAGGAATTATCCTCACATAATAACTAAAGAGAAGCTTTCTGAGAAACTGAATTGCCATGTGTGAATGCAACTCACAGAGTTACACGTTTCTCTTCAGTGATCAGTTTGTTAGCACAGTTTTCTGGAAATCTGCAATTAGATACTTCATAGCGCAATGAACATTACAGTGACAAGGAAATATCCAGATGAAAACTAGAAGAAGCTTTCTTAGAAACTTCTTGGCGATGTGTGAATTCATCTCACAGAGTTACACTTATGTTTCGTGGAGCAGTCCATTAACACTGTCTTTGGGGAAACTGAGAAGGGCTTCTTTGGATCACATTGAGGCCTACGCTGATAAAGGAAATTTCCTCCGTTCAAAACGTGAAAGAAGCTTTCTGAGAAACTTCTTTCTGATCTGTGAGTTCATCTCACAGAGTTACAACCTCTGCCTCAAGAAGCAGTTTGCTAACACTCTTTTCGTGGAATCTGCAAAGTGATATTTGGGAGCCTATTGGGGCCCATGGTGATAAAGGAATATCCTCACATAATAACTAAAGAGAAGCTTTCTGAGAAACTGCATTGCCATGTGTGAATGCAACTCACAGAGTTACACGTTTCTCTTCAGTGATCAGTTTGTTAGCACAGTTTTCTGGAAATCTGCAATTAGATACTTCATAGCGCAATGAACATTACAGTGACAAAGGAAATATCCAGATGAAAACTAGAAAGAAGCTTTCTTAGAAACTTCTTGGTGATGTGTGAATTCATCTCACAGAGTTACACTTATGTTTCGTGGAGCAGTCCATTAACACTGTCTTTGGGGAAACTGAGAAGGGCTTCTTTGGATCACATTGAGGCCTACGCTGATAAAGGAAATTTCATCCGTTCAAAACGTGAAAGAAGCTTTCTGAGAAACTTCTTTCTGATCTGTGAGTTTATCTCACAGAGTTACAATCTCTGCCTCAAGAAGCAGTTTGCTAACACTCCTTTAGTGCAATCTGCAAAGTGATATTTGGCAGCCTGTTGGGGCCCATGGTGATAAAGGAATTATCCTCACATAATACCCAAAGAGAAGCTTTCTGAGAAACTGCATTGCCATGTGTGAATGCAACTCACAGAGTTACGCCATTGTTTTTTGGAGACGTTTCTTAGGACTGTTTCCGTGGATTCCGAGAAGTGATATTTCAGATAGCTTTGAAAATAGAAGGAAAAAGAAATATCCTCCAAGAGAAAGCAGAACCAAGCTTTCTGAGAAACTGCTTGTGATATGTGAATTCATTTCACAGTGTTCTATCACCCTTTCTCGGGGAGTTTCCTAGCACTCATTTTGAGGAATCTCAGATGTGATGTCTTGGATATCGTTGAATCACATGCTGAATAAGGAACTATCCTCAGAGAAACCTGCAGAGAAGCCTTCTCAGAAACTTTTTTGTTGTGGGTGAATTCAGCCCACAGATGTCCATCATTGTTTCCACTGAGAAACTTGCTAACAGAGTTTTCGCAGAATCTGCAATAGGACACACGGTTGGCGCTCCAAGACCACAAATAACCTGGTCTACTAAAGAAAGAAGATTTCTGAGAAACCGCTTTGTGATGTGTGAATTCAACTCACTAAGTTGCAAGCTTTATTTCGTGGGGCCGTGGCCAGCCCTATTTGTGTGGAATCTGAGAACAGAATCCCGATCCCTATGAAAAACAATGGGGCCAATGGAAACATCTTCCAATAAAAAAAAAAAGAA
>NW_022143405.1:0-10123 GCF_007565055.1 Rhinopithecus roxellana
CGGGCACCTGTAGTCCCAGCTACTCGGGAGGCTGAGGCAGGAGAATGGCGTAAACCCGGGAGGCGGAGCTTGCAGTGAGCTGAGATCCCGCCACTGCACTCCAGCCTGGGCGACAGAGCGAGACTCCGTCTCAAAAAAAAAAAAGAAAAAAAAAAAGAAAAAATAATATAGAACTCTGTGATATTGAAAGTGACATACTCTTGTAATCCTACTCTTCAGAAAACTATCTTGCTAGACTAACCTTTCCAGATGTTTCAGTACTTATACAGATAGAAATATATAAATGTTTTTTAATTTAAACTGGAAATATGATTGTACTAAACATACAAACCTGTGTTTGTGTGTATACGTGTATATATATATATTTACATCTATATCCACCACCTAAGGGTGTTACATATAACATCACACAGTGATAAGAGTAGCTGCTCTCCCTAATTCATTTGTTTCAGACACCCATTTCACCCACTGCCTGGCTGCCTGACTGCCACCCCTCCTACTCCAGTGACTTTTTCCCTCCTCTCCACTCAGTTTTCAACACGACTCCTGTTTTGAGGAAATGACATGCTTTTCTACTTTAATTAGCTTTATATAGAAATTCCACCTCCCCCAAAATTATGGTATAAAAAATTTCTCTGCCTAGTTAGTACAATGTATTTTTACATAGTTTTCTAGAGGACAAATTCCTGGAACTGAATTGCTGGGCCAAATGGTAGTAAATCTGTACAAATTTAATAACCATCACCAAATTACCCATAAAAGGACCATCAATTAACACTACTCAACCAGTAGTTGCATATGCTTGTTAATAGCCCTCTCTGGCCCAGCTTATAGTGATTGTTTTAATGACGAATCACTGTGGAGGAGATTTTGTGTTTTCTCGTTTTAAATTTAATTTAATGTAATTTAATTTTGTTTTATTTTATTTTTTGAGACAGAGTTCACCCTTGTTACTCAGGCTGGAGTGCAATGCATGACTTGGCTCACTGCCAACCTTCACCTCCTGGGTTCAAGCAATTCTCCTGCTTCAGCCTCCCGAACAGCTGGATTACAGGCGCCCCACCACCACACCCGGCTAATTTGTATTTTTAGTAGAGACCAGGTTTCACCACGTTGGCCAGGCTGGTCTCAAACTCCTGACCTCAGATGATCTACCCGCCTCAGCCTCCCAAAGTGCTGGATTACAGGCATGAGCCACCGCCCCCGACCAGAAATTGTATTTTCTAAGGAGGAAAGCAGATACAGGATCTCCAATACTTTTTATTAAATTAAATCCCTACCTTAAAACAACTACTCTTTTTCTTCAAGAGACGGAGTCTCTTTCTGTCACCAAGGCTAGAGTGCAGTAGCAATATCGTAGCTCACTACAGCCTCAAAGTCCTGGGCTCAAGCAATCCTCTTGTCTCAGCCTCCCATGTAATTAAAACAACAGGTGCATGCCACCGTGCCTGGCTAATTTTTTTGGAGAGACAGGGTCTCACTGTGTTGTGCAGGCTGGTCTCAAACTCCTGGGCTCAAGTGATCCTTCTGCCTCAGCCTACGAAAGCACTGGGATTATAGATGTGAGCCACTGTGCCCATCTAAGAACTATTCTTTTTTTTTTTTTTTTTTTGAGGCGGAGTACTCGCTCTGTCGCCAGGGCTGGAGTGCAGTGGCCGGATCTCAGCTGACTTCAAGCTCCGCCTCCCAGGTTCACGCCATGCTCCTGCCTCAGCCTCCCAAGTAGCTGGGACTACAGACCAGCTAATTTTTTACATTTTTTGTACAGACGGGGTTTCACCGTGTTAGCCAGGATGGTCTCCATCTCCTGACCTCGTGATCCACCCGCCTCGGCCTCCCAAAGTGCTGGGATTACAGGCGTGAGCCACCACAGCTGGCCTTATCATTGACTTCTAGCACAATTATATGATCAGAAACATGCTGTGTGATTTGATTCCTCTGAAATATGTTGAGATTTGCTGGAACAAAATAAGTTAGGTTAATTTTGTAAATGTGCCATGCATGCTTAAAATGAATGTATTATAACATTTGTTCCTGAGATACAGGTTGAGTGGATGATGCTACATGGATGTGATGAGATGGTTACTATTGGGACCTTCCGCATCCTACTGATGTTTAGTTGCTTAGGATATGAATGGATGAGCGGGACTTAAAACCTCTCACTCTGCTTGGGTAATGAGGTTCTTCCTTGTCGTCCCGCCATCTTGTTTTTTACGTTTGGGGCCTCCAGGTTTGACCTTGAGGAATCCCGGCAGCTCAGGAAGGAAGCAGCCGCCCAGAAGCAGGGACAGGGAGCTGGGTTGGGGCGGACTAGAAATCAGAAGGTTTGTGAAGGTTCCAGAGAGGACCTGTCCTTGAGGGGAGCGGGGGGGCTGAGATGGGGGAGGCGGGCATTGGAAGGACGCCCGCGCTCAGTGCAGATGTCCACTGTGAGGCGGCAACAGTCCGGGGCCGGTGGATTGGTGGAGAGGGAGTATAAAGCCCCAGGGTTGCTAAGGCAAGCGCCCAGACGGAAGACGGTTTGCTGGGAGATCATAAGCCCGGGTCCCCGTCTAATTGGCTCCTTAGGCCTCCCGCTCCCCCTTTCCCATGGCCCCCGCACGTCCTGCTGTCTGTTGCTTCTCTGATTGACCTTCTCCCTGACCTGTAGCTACACCTTCCACAGTAACTTGAGACGTAATGGGAAACCGGATTCCTTCCCACACCCTCCTTCCTCCTCTCCTCGCCCCCCAATAGCCCCTTCTCCTCCTGACCTTCCCTCCCCTCCCCTTCCCCTCCCCTCCCTCCCCCTCCCCTTCCCCCTCCCCTCCCCTCCCCAAGTCAGATCCGGGCTGTTCCCATCCCCTTCCCTGCCCCCGCCCTACGCCACCCCCACCTCTGTCCTGGCCGCCTCAGGGCGCCCTGAAAGGACCAGGACATGCGGGTGCCATGGCTGCTCTTTTGGCTCCTCCTGCTGGGATTTTCTCAGCCATCAGTCAAACTATGTGAGTAGAGGCTGACCCGCGGGGTTTCTTCCTTGTTATTGGGGCCGTGTCAGGCGGCAGTGAAATTACACAGCTCAGGCCTGTAATCCCAGCACTTTAGGGAGCCGAGGTGGGCAGATCACTTGAGTCCAGGAGTTCAAGACTAGCCGGGGGCATCATAGCTAAACCCCATCTCTACAAAAAATGCCAAAAAAGATTAGTCGGGGCCTGGTGGTGCGCACCTGTTGTCCCAGTTACTGGAGAGGCTGAAGTGGGAGGATCGCTCCGGCCCAGGAGTTGAAAGCTGCAGTAAGCCGAGATTGCCCCGCTGCACTCTTGTCTCAAACACAACGAATCAAAACAAAGTGAAATGTCATTTGAGTTTTGTGTCTTGTTTTTTTTTTTTTTTTTTTTCTTGAGACAGAGTCTCACTCTGTCGCCCAGGCTGGAGTGCAGTGGCAAGATCTTGGCTTACTGCAACCTCTGCCTCCCGGGTTCAAGCAATTGTCCTGCCTCAGCCTCCTGAGTAGCTGGGATTACAGGCGCCAGACCACCACGCCTGGCTAATTTTGTATTTTAGTAGAGACCGGGTTTCACCATCTTCGCCCGGATACTCTCTATCTCTTGACCTTGTGATCCACCTGCCTCAGCCTCCCAGAGTGCTGGGATTACAGGCGTGAGCCACAGCACCAGGCCAAAATATATAACCTTAAGTGTAAGTTTACTAACTTTGAAAAGTACATACACCAGCATAACCCAACCCCCTTTCAAGATCTACACTATTTGTTTGTTTGTTTGTTTGTTTTGTTTTGAGATGGAGTTTCTCTCTTGTTGCCCAGGCTGGAGTGCAATGGCACAATATCAACTCCCCGCAACCTCCACCTCCCAGGTTCAAGCGATTCTCCTGCCTCAGCCTCTTGAGTAGCTGGGATTACAGGCATGTGCCACCACACCCTGCTAATTTTGTATTTTTAGTAGAGATGGGGTTTCTCTGTGTTGCTCAGGCTGGTTTTGAACTCCCGACCTCAAGTGATCCTCCCACCTCAGCCTCCCAAAGTGTTGGGATTACTTTTTTAATGAACCACGTCCCCAGCCGAGATCTACACTATTATGTCACCCCAGAAAGTGAACTCTCCCTCTTCCCAGCCAATCTCTTTCTTATCATAGGTTAGCTTGCTTATTCTGGAATTTCGTGTATATAGATGCATGCCATGCCATAGGTACTTTTTTGTGTCTGCCTTATTCTACTCAACACAATGTTTCTGAAATCATTATCATTGTTGCACAGTTCCCTAATGCCATCCTTTCCATTTCAGACTCAGTATATGCTGAGTTCAAACCTGTTGAAGGGCTATCTCTGTTTAATTCACCATCTTGAAAGAAACATTTAAAATTAAGATGTTTTCAAGAACATATAGTTAAATCCTGAGGTATCGATGTAGAAATGTTATCACAAGTTGTCTGAACTTACTCAGGGGAAGTCTTTGTCTTCATTCACATAAGAGTCTAATGGAATTAATATCAACAATCTTAGAGAAATTCCACACTATTCATGCCATTTTGCCATTTTCATAATCTCCACCTTGGTAATTTTTTTTTTTTTTTTTTGAGACAGAGTCTTGCTCTGTCACCCAGGCTGAAGTGCAGTGGCATGATCTCGGCTCACTGCAATCTCTGCCTCCCTGGTTCAAGCGATTCTTCTGCCTCAGCCTCCCAAGTAGCTGGAACTACAGGCGCGTGCCACCATGCCCTGCTAATTTTTTGTATTTTTAGTAGAGATGGGGTTTCACTGTGTTAGCTAGGATGGACTCGATCTCCTGATCTTGTGATCCACCCGCCTTGGCCTCCCAAAGTGCTGAGATTACAGGCGTGAGCCACTGCGCCTGGCCCACCTTGGTAATTTTTAAGCACTGAAATTTGATACTTATTTGTGAATGAAGGCATCTCTTCATTGTATTTTTTTTTTTTTACTTATGCTGAGTTTTAAATGACAAAGATTCACATAATCCAAGAGAGAAGTATGATTCAGAGGGATTCTTTTATCATGTGATATGTGATAAATACAACCATGTTATACATCAATTTAAAAAATAAGTAAATAAAGAAAAGATAATTACTGGCCAGGCTGTAATCACAGCACTTTGAGAGGCCAAGGTGGGTGGATCATGAGGTCGGGAATTCGATACCAGCTGGCCAAGATGGTGAAACCCCGTCTCTACTAAAAATACAAAAATTAGCGGAGCACAGTGCCAGGCGCCTGTAATCCCAGTTATTCAGTAGGCTGAGGCAGGAGAATCGCTTGAACCTGGGCGGCGGAGGTTGCAGTGAGCTAAGATCGTGCCACTGCACTCTAGACTGGGCAACAGAGCAAGACTTTGTCTCAAAATAGAAAGAAAAAAAAAAAGAAAGAAAAGATAATGACTTTATATACTTAGCTTGTCTTACTCGTGAGTGACGGGCTGCATGTGGCCCAGGACAGTTTTGAATGCAGTTCAACACAAATTTGTAAAGTTTCTGAAAACGTTATGAGATTTTTGGCCAGGTGCGATGTCTCATGCCTGTAATCCCAGCACTTTGGGAGGCCGAGGCAGGCAGATCACCTGAGGTCAGGAGTTCGAGACCACCCTGTCCAACATGGCAAAACCCCGTCTCCACATAAAATACAAAAATTAACCAGACATGGTGGCAAGGACCTGTAATCTCAGCTACTCAGGAGGCTGAGGCAGGAGAATGGCTTGAGCCCAGGAGCTGGAGGTTGCAGTGAGCTGAGACTGCACCACTGCACTCCAGTCTGGGCGACTGAGCGAGACTGTCTCCAGAGAAAAAAAAAAGAGTTTTTTTTTTTTAGATCATCAGCTATTGTTAGTGTATGTTATGTGTGGCCCAAGACAACTTTGCTTCTTTAATATAGCCCACGGAAGCCAAAAGATTGGATATCCCTGCTTTATACCAAGAAAAAAGACACCCTACATTTGCAATGCCCAAAAACACTACCAGCCATCCAAAAAACATGAGACTGGTAACTTCTGTTCTTTTTGTAGCAGTGGAATCCCATGGTGATATCTGAGGGATGTGGTTACCTTTTGGAGGAGGGTAATGGTTTCTAAGGATGATTCTTTTTGACTGAAATATTGTCAGTGTCACTGACCTTTTCGTTATTTCCACTATATTATTTCAGGTTATCAGTTATCTGCCTGACCATTTCAGCCTGGGCCTGACTTTTTGGAATTCCTTGGAGAGCTATCATTATTGTGTTTCTAGGAATCTCTACACTTGGCATTTTCCTCTGAAAAACTAGCTTTGGTGTGAGTATACTAACTTTCTGTAGAGGTATACTTGTAATCACAAATGAGAAGAAATTATTTAAAACAATTCATGTTTCTGGACTTCACTATAAATATGTGGTTTTACCCAAAAAATCAGGGAAATGATTTATTAGCATAAGAATTATGAAAATATCTGCCATTTACATTATGAAATTAAATAGGTTGGTGTTTGTTTAATAGAATGTCAGGAGAGCTTTTGGTCAAAAATAAGTTTTTTTTAACCTTTGTGCTCTTTATCAGAAATGGAGTATGAAGTTTCATCACTTAAATAGGAAATTCTTTCTAAACTCTTCTGCTTTATAATTCTATCGTATGGGTGGAAGGAAAGCTTCCACTCCTCCCTCTAAAGATTCACTGCAGAAATGAGCTGACGGCTAGGCGCGGTGGATCAAGCCTGTAATCCCAGCACTTCCCAAGATGGGCAGATCACGAGGTCAGGAGATCGAGACCATCCTGGCTAACACGGTGAAACCCCCGTCTCTACTAAAAATACAAAAAACTAGCTGGGCGAGGTGGCGGGCGCCTGTAGTACCAGCTACTCCGGAGGCTGAGGCAGGAGAGTGGCGTAACCCGGGAGGCGGAGCTTGCAGTGAGCTGAGATCCGGCCACTGCACCCCAGCCTGGGCGACAGAGGGAGACTCCATCTCAAAAAAAAAAAAAGAAATGAGCTGATAACAGACAGCTTAACAGGAGAAGAAAAAACATAGAAACAGGTATAAACATGAGAGCCAGCTGAAAAATGAGGCTGCTAGAAGGCCCAGATGGTTGATGCTTAAAGAGCACCCTCTTCTGAGGGGAAGGAAGATAGACAGAGATGTAGGCAATTTAGAGGGGCAGCAAATGATTTTTAGGGGAAATGAAAGAGCCCAAGGAACAAACAATTGGCCTGAGACAAAGTTCCTGTGAGATCACAGGGACAAGGTGACAAACTGCAGGAAGGTGAAGGGCAGAACTGCACTGCGTCTCATGCTGCAGAGAAAGCCCCAGAGAATCTCTTAGAACTGCCCTCCAGGGAATCCATGAAAAATGTGTCTGGGCAGGGTAATTTCGAATGACATCAGTCAAAGTGCATGTTCCCAGTTTGCAATTGCAGAGAAATCAGCATGTCAAAAGTCTGCACTTGGTAAGAATGTGGCTGCTAAGTTATGCCATAATTTGCCTTTTGAGCCTTTTTGTCCATTGGGTAAATTGAGCTCTACATGTTCTCTTGCCATTCATGACAGTAAAAATGTGGTTTTCTGGGGGCTGAACCTCCTTCTGAACAATGATCCAAGATAAATGTACTAATACCACAAAGCTTTTTGATATCAAGGAAAGAGGAAGTATGTTTTATTTTTACAACCTAGATAATTACCATCATTTGGCACTGCCTTCCAAGATATGTACCAAAAACAGAAAATATATGAGTTATGAAGGTATCTAGGAGGCCCAATTTAACATTCTCTACCCCACTTAGTCTTGAAAGAGACTTTTTTTTAGTATAACTTGGGGGACTTTTTTTCATTTGTTTGTTTTGTTTCTGAGCCGAGTCCATCCCTCTGTTGCCCAGGCTGGAGTATAAGAGTGTGATCTCGGTTCATTGCAGCCTCCACCTCCTGGCTTCAAGCAGTTCTCCTGCCTCAGCCTCCCAAGTAGCTGGGATTACAGGTGCCCACCACCACCCCAGCTTATTTTTAGTAGAGTCGGGATTTTACCATGTTGGCCAGGCTGGTCTCAAACTCCCGACCTCAAATGATCCGCCCACCTCAGCCTCCCAAAGTGATGGGATTACAAGTGTGAGCCACCACGTGAGCCGGGGGAAGTTTTTCAATTTACACTAAAATTCCATTAAGGAAAGTTCAGTTGAGCTGTTTGACTTGGATAACTTTGCACCTTCTCATCTTTCCCCTTGTCCTCTAGTCATCTATCTCATTACCTCCTAAGGAGAGACATCGTGGGTGCCATGAAATGTTCATGCATGACAGCGTTTCTTCACTTCTCATTTCTTCATGTGTTTGACATTCTCCTAGCTGCAAACTGGGCCAGCTACCTTTCCTGTGAAATCTAGCAGTGGCTGTGGGATAGATGTGGTTGCTCTTTTATCTTTTTAGATTACCCATTGCTTCTCTCAAAATCCTAGTACATGTTTTGTTTTTATCCTATGTGCAGAAATCAGAGAAAACAAATTCTACAAGAATTTGACAGATATTATTTCAGGCCAGGTGTGGTGGCTCACACATGTAATCCCAGCAATTTGGGAAGCTGAGGCAGGTGAATCACTTGAGGTCAGGAGTTCAAGACCAGTTGGGCCAGCATGGTGAAACCCCATATCTACTAAAAAGATAAAAATTACCCAGGCATCGTAGCGGGCACCTGTACTCCCAGCTACTTGGGAGGCCGAGGCATGAGAATCGCTTGAATCTGGGAGGTGGAGGTTGCCGTGAGCCAAGGTGGCGCCACTGCACTTCAGCATGGGTGACAGAGTGAGACTTCATCTCAAAAAGAAAAAAAAAAAGAAAGTTAAAAAAAGAAAGAAAGAAAGTTATTTCAATGACTACCTCAGGAAATTCAGAGGTATCTGACCCACATCTGAGATGGGATTTGCATTGTGTCGTAGCTATGATGAGAACATATATTTAATATCTTAGAAGATTAAAATCATACAGTGACAATATGGAAATCTTGCTGGGAATTCAGTTGTTAGTGAGAATGTTTTGCATTAGGTTGAAACCAGCCTCAATGAGGGTGATGTCAGGGAAGGGAAAGTGGACTCTGAGTAGAACAGGGACAGAAGGAAGATGCTCCAGAGCGGGGGTGAAATGTTACAAATCCTGGAACTCAGAGAGCTGAAGGTAATTACATTCTTTGCAAGTTGTGAAATATGTTAACCTGTGGTAAAATACTTAATAATATGATAATTACCATCTAACCCTGTTGAAGTATACAGTTCAGTTGTGTGAAGTATATGCATGTCTTTTTTTTTTTTTTTTTGAGATGGAGTCTCACTGCAACCTCTGCCTCCCGGGTTCAAGCAGTTCTCCTGCCTCAGCCTCCCGAGTAGCTGGGACTACACGCGTGTGCCACCAGGCTTTACCTAATTTTTGTATTTTTAGTAGAGACGGAGTTTCACCATCTTGGCCAGGCTGGTCTTGAACTCCTGACCCTGTGATCCACCCACCTCGGCCTCCCAAAGTGCTGGGATTACAGGCATGAGCCACCGCGCCTGGCAGTCATTCTTAAATTATTATTTCCTAGGTGTCTTTCCTCAAGATTGTCTTAAAGTTACAAATGTACATGACAATCAGGATGTACAGCGGAGAGCCTGGAGGTCCAATAGCCGTAGGCAAGAAGGTATGGCTCTGTTGGAATCCCCATAGCATGGAAATGAGTTTGACCTGGAAAGGGAAGAACAGCTTCTTACCCTCAGGTTTCTCACCTTCTTTTCTCCTCTCTTCACCCTCACCAAGGGCTGAGGTCCACTTGTACACACACAAAGAAAAGGGTTTCTTCCTTTCCGGGAATAATTAAAATTGCCCTGGAAGACCTCTTTACTTCACGGAGCTTTATGGAAGCCAGAGTTCGAGCTGAAGTCCATAAGGTGAACGAAGGTCAACGTCATTACCAAATCAATGGACAGAGGAAGACTACCGAGAAAGGGTAAGATGTGCCTTGACACAAACACTGTTGTATGAACCATGTGCCAATCAAAGTAGACAACTGTATGTCCTTGAGAATATTTCTGCAATATTTGTGGCAGATTCAGTGGGTACAAAATTGAGTTTGTCCTTTCTACTTGATTAGTGTAATCTGCATAACTCCTTTCCCTTCCTACATTCTTGTTTGTAATTTTTTCGG
>NW_022143406.1:0-32465 GCF_007565055.1 Rhinopithecus roxellana
ACAGTTTTCTGGAAATCTGCAATTAGACACTTCATAGCGCAATGAAGCTTACGGTGACAAAGGATATATCCACAGATGAAAACTAGAAAGAAGCTTTCTTAGAAACTGCCTGGTGATGTGTGAATTCATCTCACAGAGTTACACTTATGTTTCGTGGAGCAGTCCATTAACACTGTCTTTGAGGAAACTGAGAAGGGCTTCCTTGCATCGCTTTGAGGCCTACGCTGATAAAGGAATTTCATCCGTTCAAAACGTGAAAGAAGCTTTCTGAGAAACTTCTTTCTGATCTGTGAGTTCATCTCCCAGACTTATAACTTAGACTTCAGAAGGCAGTTTGCTAACACTCTTTTCGTGGAATCTGGAAAGTGATATTTGGGAGCCCATAGGGGCCCATGGTGAGAAAGGAAATATCGTCACATAAGAGTAGAGAGAAGCCTTTCTGAGAGATTGCTTTCTGATGTGAGACTTCGTCACACAGAGTTTCCACCCTTCCCTTCTTGGAACAGTTTGCTATCACTGTTGTTCAGGATTCGTGCAACGGTATATTTGGAAGCTCATTCGATGGCCTATGTGTGAAAAAGACATATCCTACATAATAACGAAGAGAGCCTTTTCTGAGAAACTGCTATTGCCCTGTGTGTGAATGCAACTCTCAGAGTACACGTTTCTCTTCAGTGATCAGGTCTCTGTTAACACAGTTTTCTGAAATCTGCAATTAGACACTTCATAGCGCAATGACGCTTACGGTTGACAAAGGATATATCCACAGATGAAAACTAGAAAGAAGCTTCTTAGAAACTGCCTGTGATGTGTGAATTCATCTCACAGAGTTACACTTATGTTCGTGGAGCAGTCCATTAACACTGTCTTTGAGGAAACTGAGAAGGCTTCCTTGCATCGCTTTGAGGCCTACGCTGATAAAGGAATTTCATCCGTTCAAAACGTGAAAGAAGCTTTCTGAGAAACTTCTTTCTGATCTGTGAGTTCATCTCCCAGACTTATAACTTAGACTTCAGAAGGCAGTTTGCTAACACTCTTTTCGTGGAATCTGGAAAGTGATATTTGGGAGCCCATAGGGGCCCATGGTGAGAAAGGAAATATCGTCACATAAGAAGTAGAGAGAAGCTTTCTGAGAGATTGCTTTCTGATGTGTGACTTCGTCACACAGAGTTCCACCCTTCCCTTCTTGGAACAGTTTGCTAACACTGTTGTCAGGGATTCTGCAAAGGTATATTTGGGAGCTCATTGAGGGCTATGGTGAAAAAGGACATATCCTCACATAATAACTAAAGAGAAGCTTTCTGAGAAACTGCATTGCCATGTGTGAATGCAACTCTCAGAGTTACACGTTTCTCTTCAGTGATCAGTTTGTTAACACAGTTTTCTGGAAATCTGCAATTAGACACTTCATAGCGCAATGAAGCTTACGGTGACAAAGGATATATCCACAGATGAAAACTAGAAAGAAGCTTTCTTAGAAACTGCCTGGTGATGTGTGAATTCATCTCACAGAGTTACACTTATGTTTCGTGGAGCAGTCCATTAACACTGTCTTTGAGGAAACTGAGAAGGGCTTCCTTGCATCGCTTTGAGGCCTACGCTGATAAAGGAAATTTCATCCGTTCAAAACGTGAAAGAAGCTTTCTGAGAAACTTCTTTCTGATCTGTGAGTTCATCTCCCAGACTTATAACTTAGACTTCAAAAGCAGTCTGCTAACACTCTTTTCGTGGAATCTGGAAAGTGATATTTGGGAGCCCATAGGGGCCCATGGTGAGAAAGGAAATATCGTCACATAAGAAGTAGAGAGAAGCTTTCTGAGAGATTGCTTTCTGATGTGTGACTTCGTCACACAGAGTTCCACCCTTCCCTTCTTGGAACAGTTTGCTAACACTGTTGTCAGGGATTCTGCAAAGGTATATTTGGGAGCTCATTGAGGGCTATGGTGAAAAAGGACATATCCTCACATAATAACTAAAGAGAAGCTTTCTGAGAAACTGCATTGCCATGTGTGAATGCAACTCTCAGAGTTACACGTTCTCTTCAGTGATCAGTTTGTTAACACAGTTTTCTGGAAATCTGCAATTAGACACTTCATAGCGCAATGAAGCTTACGGTGACAAAGGATATATCCACAGATGAAAACTAGAAAGAAGCTTTCTTAGAAACTGCCTGGTGATGTGTGAATTCATCTCACAGAGTTACACTTATGTTTCGTGGAGCAGTCCATTAACACTGTCTTTGAGGAAACTGAGAAGGGCTTCCTTGCATCGCTTTGAGGCCTACGCTGATAAAGGAAATTTCATCCGTTCAAAACGTGAAAGAAGCTTTCTGAGAAACTTCTTTCTGATCTGTGAGTTCATCTCCCAGACTTATAACTTAGACTTCAGAAGGCAGTTTGCTAACACTCTTTTCGTGGAATCTGGAAAGTGATATTTGGGAGCCCATAGGGGCCCATGGTGAGAAAGGAAATATCGTCACATAAGAAGTAGAGAGAAGCTTTCTGAGAGATTGCTTTCTGATGTGTGACTTCGTCACACAGAGTTCCACCCTTCCCTTCTTGGAACAGTTTGCTAACACTGTTGTCAGGGATTCTGCAAAGGTATATTTGGGAGCTCATTGAGGGCTATGGTGAAAAAGGACATATCCTCACATAATAACTAAAGAGAAGCTTTCTGAGAAACTGCATTGCCATGTGTGAATGCAACTCTCAGAGTTACACGTTCTCTTCAGTGATCAGTTTGTTAACACAGTTTTCTGGAAATCTGCAATTAGACACTTCATAGCGCAATGAAGCTTACGGTGACAAAGGATATATCCACAGATGAAAACTAGAAAGAAGCTTTCTTAGAAACTGCCTGGTGATGTGTGAATTCATCTCACAGAGTTACACTTATGTTTCGTGGAGCAGTCCATTAACACTGTCTTTGAGGAAACTGAGAAGGGCTTCCTTGCATCGCTTTGAGGCCTACGCTGATAAAGGAAATTTCATCCGTTCAAAACGTGAAAGAAGCTTTCTGAGAAACTTCTTTCTGATCTGTGAGTTCATCTCCCAGACTTATAACTTAGACTTCAGAAGGCAGTTTGCTAACACTCTTTTCGTGGAATCTGGAAAGTGATATTTGGGAGCCCATAGGGGCCCATGGTGAGAAAGGAAATATCGTCACATAAGAAGTAGAGAGAAGCTTTCTGAGAGATTGCTTTCTGATGTGTGACTTCGTCACACAGAGTTCCACCCTTCCCTTCTTGGAACAGTTTGCTAACACTGTTGTCAGGGATTCTGCAAAGGTATATTTGGGAGCTCATTGAGGGCTATGGTGAAAAAGGACATATCCTCACATAATAACTAAAGAGAAGCTTTCTGAGAAACTGCATTGCCATGTGTGAATGCAACTCTCAGAGTTACACGTTTCTCTTCAGTGATCAGTTTGTTAACACAGTTTTCTGGAAATCTGCAATTAGACACTTCATAGCGCAATGAAGCTTACGGTGACAAAGGATATATCCACAGATGAAAACTAGAAAGAAGCTTTCTTAGAAACTGCCTGGTGATGTGTGAATTCATCTCACAGAGTTACACTTATGTTTCGTGGAGCAGTCCATTAACACTGTCTTTGAGGAAACTGAGAAGGGCTTCCTTGCATCGCTTTGAGGCCTACGCTGATAAAGGAAATTTCATCCGTTCAAAACGTGAAAGAAGCTTTCTGAGAAACTTCTTTCTGATCTGTGAGTTCATCTCCCAGACTTATAACTTAGACTTCAAAAGCAGTCTGCTAACACTCTTTTCGTGGAATCTGGAAAGTGATATTTGGGAGCCCATAGGGGCCCATGGTGAGAAAGGAAATATCGTCACATAAGAAGTAGAGAGAAGCTTTCTGAGAGATTGCTTTCTGATGTGTGACTTCGTCACACAGAGTTCCACCCTTCCCTTCTTGGAACAGTTTGCTAACACTGTTGTCAGGGATTCTGCAAAGGTATATTTGGGAGCTCATTGAGGGCTATGGTGAAAAAGGACATATCCTCACATAATAACTAAAGAGAAGCTTTCTGAGAAACTGCATTGCCATGTGTGAATGCAACTCTCAGAGTTACACGTTCTCTTCAGTGATCAGTTTGTTAACACAGTTTTCTGGAAATCTGCAATTAGACACTTCATAGCGCAATGAAGCTTACGGTGACAAAGGATATATCCACAGATGAAAACTAGAAAGAAGCTTTCTTAGAAACTGCCTGGTGATGTGTGAATTCATCTCACAGAGTTACACTGATGTTTCGTGGAGCAGTCCATTAACACTGTCTTTGAGGAAACTGAGAAGGGCTTCCTTGCATCGCTTTGAGGCCTACGCTGATAAAGGAAATTTCATCCGTTCAAAACGTGAAAGAAGCTTTCTGAGAAACTTCTTTCTGATCTGTGAGTTCATCTCCCAGACTTATAACTTAGACTTCAGAAGGCAGTTTGCTAACACTCTTTTCGTGGAATCTGGAAAGTGATATTTGGGAGCCCATAGGGGCCCATGGTGAGAAAGGAAATATCGTCACATAAGAAGTAGAGAGAAGCTTTCTGAGAGATTGCTTTCTGATGTGTGACTTCGTCACACAGAGTTCCACCCTTCCCTTCTTGGAACAGTTTGCTAACACTGTTGTCAGGGATTCTGCAAAGGTATATTTGGGAGCTCATTGAGGGCTATGGTGAAAAAGGACATATCCTCACATAATAACTAAAGAGAAGCTTTCTGAGAAACTGCATTGCCATGTGTGAATGCAACTCTCAGAGTTACACGTTCTCTTCAGTGATCAGTTTGTTAACACAGTTTCTGGAAATCTGCAATTAGACACTTCATAGCGCAATGAAGCTTACGGTGACAAAGGATATATCCACAGATGAAAACTAGAAAGAAGCTTTCTTAGAAACTGCCTGGTGATGTGTGAATTCATCTCACAGAGTTACACTTATGTTTCGTGGAGCAGTCCATTAACACTGTCTTTGAGGAAACTGAGAAGGGCTTCCTTGCATCGCTTTGAGGCCTACGCTGATAAAGGAAATTTCATCCGTTCAAAACGTGAAAGAAGCTTTCTGAGAAACTTCTTTCTGATCTGTGAGTTCATCTCCCAGACTTATAACTTAGACTTCAGAAGGCAGTTTGCTAACACTCTTTTCGTGGAATCTGGAAAGTGATATTTGGGAGCCCATAGGGCCCATGGTGAGAAAGGAAATAACGTCACATAAGAAGTAGAGAGAAGCTTCTGAGAGATTGCTTTCTGATGTGTGACTTCGTCACACAGAGTTCCACCCTTCCCTTCTTGGAACAGTTTGCTAACACTGTTGTCAGGGATTCTGCAAAGGTATATTGGGAGCTCATTGAGGCTATGGTGAAAAAGGACATATCCTCACATAATACTAAAGAGAAGCTTTCTGAGAAACTGCATTGCCATGTGTGAATGCAACTCTCAGAGTTACACGTTCTCTTCAGTGATCAGTTTGTTAACACAGTTTTCTGGAAATCTGCAATTAGACACTTCTAGCGCAATGAAGCTTACGCTGAACAAAGGATATATCCACAGATGAAAACTAGAAAGAAGCTTTCTTAGAACTGCCTGTGATGTGTGAATTCATCTCACAGAGTTACACTGATCGTGTTCGTGGAGGCGTCCATTAACACTGTCCTTTGAGGAAACTGAGAAGGCTTCCTTGCATCGCTTTGAGGCCTACTCTGATAAAGGAAATTTCATCCGTTCAAAACGTGAAAGAAGCTTTCTGAGAACTTCTTTCTGATCTGTGAGTTCATCGCCCAGACTTATAACTTAGACTTCAGAAGGCAGTTTGCGAACACTCTTTTCGTGGAATCTGGAAAGTGATATTTGGGAGCCCATAGGGGCCCATGGTGAGAAAGGAAATATCGTCACATAAGAAGTAGAGAGAAGCTTTCTGAGAGATTGCTTTCTGATGTGTGACTTCGTCACACAGAGTTCCACCCTTCCCTTCTTGGAACAGTTTGCTAACACTGTTGTCAGGGATTCTGCAAAGGTATATTTGGGAGCTCATTGAGGGCTATGGTGAAAAAGGACATATCCTACTCATACCTAATATAAGCTTCTGTGAACCCTCATTTCCTTTTTTTTACTCACTCTCATATTTACAAACGTTTCTCTCAGTTATCATTTGTTAAATTTTCTGGATCTGCATTAACACCTCAAGCCAATAGCGTACGTGCAAGATTATCCACATATGAAACTCGAAACTTTCTTAGAACGCCTGAGTGTTATTCCTCTCACTGATTTTCGCCTTATTTTTTCCTTTTCTCCTATCCTTTCCCCCTTTCTTTCTTCCTCCATCACGTGCTTCTCCTTACCAGTCGCTTTACTACGCTGATAAAGGAATTTCATCAATCACCGTTAAACTGAAATAATTTTCTAGAAACCTTCTTTCTTATGCTTTAGTTTCGCCCCATACTTATCCCTCCCTCCTCCCCCCATCTTGGTTTCTCCCCGTTCTTTTCCTTTGCGTATCTCCTTAAGACATGATAACTTTTCTCCCTTGTTTCCTTTTATGCCTTCCCAGAAGGCCTCATCGTACCTCCCACTCTCTCCTCCCCCTCTTCTCTCTCTGTTCTTTCATGATGTGTGACTTCGTCACATAGTTCCACCCCTTCCTTCTTGAACAGTTGCTAACACATTGTAGGACCAGGATTCTGCAAAGGAATTATTGGGGATTCATTAGGCTATGGTGAAAAGACATGATCCCCATAAAACAACAAAGCTTTCTTTCGAGAAACTGCATTGCCATGTGTGTAATGAACTCCAGAGTTACACGTTTCTCTTCAGTGATCAGTTTTAACACAGTTTTCTGAAATCGACAATTAGATCACTCATAACCACAATGAGCTGACGGTTGACAAGGATTTCCCAGATGGAAGCTAGAAGAAGCTTTTAGCTAAACTGCCCTGGTGAGTTGTGATTTCCAGTTACCATTCTCTAGGTTTGTTTGGCAGTCCATTCCAACTTTGTTTCTAGGAACTAGTACAGTTCTTGTCTTTGACCTACTTCGTACTAAGCACTTCTCCATGTCACGCTAAGGTGTCCCTTTCTTGATACCTCTCTTTTTTTCTGTGTTCCTCTTCCAGATTAACTTATATCTTCAGAAAAGCAGTCTTGCAACACTCTTTTCGTGGAACTGGAAGTGATATTGGAGCCATAGGGGCATGTGAGAACAGGAATATCTACATAGTAATTATGAACTTTCTCTTCTGAGGACTTTGCTCCTACATGAGTTTACTTCGTCACACAGAGTTCCACCTTCCTCCTCTTGGAACAGTGTGTACACTGTTGTCAGGGATTCTGCAAGTAGATTTGGGAGCTTCATTGGGGTATGTTGAAAAAGGAACTACCTCCCATAATAACTAAAGAGAAGCTTTCTGAGAAACTCATTGCCATTTGTTAATCACCCGATCTATACAGTCTCTCTTCATGATTTGTTCCTTTTCTACATAACTGCCTTCTCGCCCTTTTCATTGAAAAAGGGTCCTCTTCTAAGTCTCATAATCCCCTCTCCCTGAGCACTATCAGATTAATCGCCTTGCTTTTCTTTTTAGAAAGCCTGGGATGTGTGAATCATCTCCAGAGTTACACTGATGTTTCGTGGAGCAGTCCTTAACACTGCTTGAGGAACTGAGAAGGGTTTCCTTGCACTGCTTGAGGCCTACGCTGATAAGGAATTTCATCCGTTCAAAACGTGAAAGAACTTTCTGAGAAATTCTTTCTTGATCTGTGATTTCATCTCCAACTTATAACTTAGACTTCAGAAAGCAGTTTGCTAACACTCTTTTCGTGGAATCTGGAAAGTGATATTTGGGAGCCCTAGGGGCCCTGGTGAGAAAGGAAATATCGTCACATAGAGTAGAGAGAAGCTTTCTGAGAGATTGCTTTCTGATTGTGACTTCGTCACACAGAGTTCCACCCTTCCCTTCTTGGAACAGTTTGCTACACTGTTGTCAGGGATCTGCAAGGTATATGGGAGCTCATGAGGCTATGTGTGAAAAACATATCCTCAACTAATACTAAAGAGAAGCTTTCTGAGAAACTGCATTGCCATGTGTGAATGCAACTCTCAGAGTTACACGTTTCTCTTCAGTGATCATTTTGTTAACACAGTTTTCTGGAATCTGCAATTAAACACTTCAAGCGCAATGAAGCTTACGTGACAAAGGATATATCCACATGAAAACTAGAAAGAAGCTTTCTTAAAACTGCCTGTGATGTTGAATTATCTCTCGTGCACTTATTTTCCGTCATTCCTTACACTGTCTTTGAGGAAACTGAGAAGGGCTTCCTTGCATCTTTTGAGGCCTACGCTGATAAAATTCATCTCGTTCAAACTGAAAGAGCTTTCTGAGAAACTTCTTTCTGTCTGTGATTCATCTCCCAGACTTATAACTTAGACTTCAGAAAGCAGTTTGCTAACACTCTTTTCGTGGAATCTGGAAAGTGATATTTGGAGCCCATAGGGGCCCATGTGAAAGGATATCGTCACTATATAGAGAGCTTGAGAGAGCTTTCTGATGTTGACTTCGTCACACAGAGTTCCACCCCTTCCCTTCTTGGAACAGTTTGCTAACACTGTTTTCAGGATTCTGCAAAGGTATATTGGGACATTGAGGGCTATGGTGAAAAACATATCCTCACATAATAACTAAAGAGAAGCTTTCTGAGAAACTGCTTGCCATGTGTGAATGCAACTCTCAGAGTTACACGTTTCTCTTCAGTGATCATTTTGTTAACACGTTTTCTGGAAATCTGCAATTAGACACTTCATAGCGCAATGAAGCTTACGGTACAAAGGATATATCCACAGATGAAACTACAGAGAGCTTTCTTAGAACTGCCTGGTGATGTGTTGAATTCATCTCCAGAGTTACACTTATGTTTCGTGGACAGTCCATTAACACTGTCTTTGGAGAAACTGAGAAGGGCTTCTGCGCATCGCTTTGAGGCCTACGTGATAAAGGAATTTCATCCGTTCAAAACGTGAAAGAAGCTTTCTGAAAACTTCTTTCTGATCTGTGTTCATCTCCCAGACTTATAACTTAGACTTCAGAAGCAGTTTGCTAACACTCTTTTCGTGGAATCTGGAAAGTGATATTTGGGAGCCCATAGGCCCATGGTGGAAAGGAAATTCGTCACATAAAGTAGAAGAAGCTTTCTGAGAGATTGCTTTCTATGTGTGACCGTCACACAGAGTTCCACCCTTCCCTTCGAAGTTTGCTAAACACTGTTGTCAGGGATTCTGCAAAGGTATATTTGGGAGCTCATTGAGGCTATGGTGAAAAGGACATATCCTCACATAATAACTAGAAGCTTTCAGAACTGCATTCCATTTGAATAATCTCAGTTCCGTTCAGTCTTCTTTCTGTTTTTTCCCAGTTTTCTGGAAATCTGCAATTAGACACTTATCACGCAATAAGCTTACGGTGACAAAGGATATATCCACAGATAAAACTAGAAAGAAGTTCTTTAGAACCTGCTGGTGATGTGTGAATTCATCTCACGAGTTACACTATGTTTTCGTGGACAGTCCATTAACACTGTCTTTGAGGAAACTGAGAAGGGCTTCCTTGCATCGCTTTGAGGCCTACCTGATAAAGGAAATTTCATCCGTTCAAAACGTGAAGAAGCTTTCTGAGAAACTTCTTTCTGATCTGTGAGTTCATCTCCCAGACTTATAACTTAGACTTCAGAAGGCAGTTTGCTAACACTCTTTTCGTGAATGGTAAAGTGATATTTGGGAGCCCTAGGGCCCATGGTGAGAAAGGAATATCGTCACATAAGAAGTAGAAGAAACCTTTGAGAGATTGCTTTCTGATGTGTGACTTCGTCACACAGAGTTCCACTTCCCTTCCTTCGTGATTTGCTAACACTTCAGATTCTCAAAGGTTTATTTGGGAGCTCATTGAGGCTTGGTGAAAAAGGACATACCTCACATAATAACTAAAGAGAAGCTTTCTGAGAAACTGCATTGCCGGGGTGAATGCAACTCTCAGAGTTACACGTTTTCTTCAGTGATCAGTTTGTTAACACTTTTTCTGGATCTGCAATTAGACACTTCATAGCGCAATGAACTTACGGTGACAAAGGATATATCCAGATGAAAACTAAGAGAAGCTTTCTTAGAAACTGCCTGGTATGTGTGAATTCATCTCCAAGTTACACTTATGTTTCGTGGAGCAGTCCTAACACTGTCTTTGAGGAAACTGAGAAGGGCTTCCTGCATCGTTGAGGCCTACGCTGATAAAGGAATTTCATCTCGTTCAAAACGTGAAAGAAGCTTTCTGAGAAACTTCTTTCTGATCTGTGAGTTCATCTCCCAGACTTATAACTTAGACTTCAGAAGCAGTTTGCTAACACTCTTTTCGTGGAATTGGAAAGTGATATTGTAGGCCCATGGGGGCCATGGTAAAAAAATATGTACATAAGAGTAGAGAGAAGCTTTCTGAGAGATTGCTTTCTGATGTGTGACTTCGTCACACAGAGTTCCACCCTTCCTTTCTGGAACAGTTTGCTAACACTGTTGTCAGGGTTCTGCAAGGTATATTTGGGAGCTCATTGAGGCTATGGTGAAAAAGGACATATCCTCACATAATAACTAAAGAGAAGCTTTCTGAGAACTGCATTGCCAGGTTGAATGCAACTCTCAGAGTTACACGTTTCTTTCAGTGATCATTTTAACACAGTTTTCTGGAAATCTGCAATTAGACACTTCTAGCGCAATAGCTTACGGTGACAAAGGATATATCCACAGATGAAAACTAGAAAAAGCTTTCTTAGAAACTGTGGGTGATGAATTCATCTCCAGAGTTACACATGTTTCGTGGAGCAGTCCATTAACACTGTCTTTGAGGAAACTGGGAACTTCTTCTGCATCGCTTGGGCCTAGCTGATAAAGGAAATTTCATTTCAACTCAAACGTGAAAGAAGCTTTCTGAGAAACTTCTTTCTGATCTGTGAGTCATCTCCAGACTTATAACTTAGACTTCGAAGCAGTTGCTAACACTCTTTTCGTGGAATCTGGAAAGTGATATTTGGGACCCTAGGGCCCATGGTGAGAAAGGAATTCGTCACATAGAAGTAGAGAGAATCTTCTGAGAGATTGCTTCTGATGTGTGACTTCGTCACACAGAGTTCCACCCTTCCCTTCTTGGAACATTTGCTAACCTTGTTGTCAATCTCAAGTATATTTCTCATTGAGGGCTATGGTGAAAAGGACATATCCTCACATAATACTAAAGAGAAGCTTTCTAGAAACTGCATGCCATGTGTAATGCAACTCTCAGAGTTACACGTTTCTTTCAGTGATCAGTTTTTTACACATTTTTTCTGGAAATCTGCAATTAGACACTTCATAGCGCAATGAAGCTTACGGTGACAAAGGATTATCCACGATGAAAACTAGAAGAAGCTTTCTTAGAAACTGCCTGGTGATGTGTGAATTCATTCACAGAGTTACACTTATGTTTCGTGGAGCAGTCTTAACACTGTCTTTGAGGAAACTGAGAACTTCCTTGCTCGCTTTGAGGCCTACCTGATAAGAGAGAATTTCATCGTTCAAAACGTGAAAGAAGCTTTCTGAAAACTTCTTTCGATCTGTGAGTTCATCTCCCAGACTTATAACTAGACTTCAGAAAGCAGTTTGCTAACACTCTTTTCGTGGAATCGGAAGTGATATTTGGGAGCCCATAGGGCCCATGGTGAAAAGGAAATCGTCACATAAGAAGTAGAGAGAACTTTCTGAGATTGCTTTCTGATGTGACTTCGTCACACAGAGTTCCACCCTTCCCTTCTTGAACAGTTTGCTAACACTGTTGTCAGGGATTCTGCAAAGGTATATTTGGGAGCTCATTGAGGGCTATGGTGAAAAAGGACATATCCTCACATAATAACTAAAGGAATCTTCTGAGAAACTGCATTCCATGTTGTATGCAACTCTCAGAGTTACACTTTTTCTCTTCTGATAGTTTTGTTAACACAGTTTTCTGGATCGCATAGACACTTCAGCCAATGAAGCTTACGGTGCACAGGATATATCCACAGATGAAACTAGAAGAAGCTTTCTTAGAAACTGCCTGGTGATGTGTGAATTCATCTCACAGAGTTACACTTATGTTTTCGTGGAGCAGTCCATTAACACTGTCTTTGGAAACTGAGAGGGTTCCTTGCATCTTTTGAGGCCTACGCTGATAAAGGAATTTCATCCGTTCAAACGTGAAAGAAGCTTTCTGAGAATTTCTTTCTGATCTGTGAGTTCATCCCCAGACTTATAACTAGACTTCAGAAAGCAGTTTGCTAACACTCTTTCGTGGAATCTGGAAAGTGATATTTGGGAGCCCATAGGGGCCCATGGTGAGAAAGGAATAGTCACAAGAAGTGAGAGAAGCTTTCTGAGAGATTGCTTTCTGATGTGTGACTTGTCACACAAGTTCCACCCTTCCCTTCTTGGAACAGTTTGCTAACACGTTTTCAGGGATTCTGCAAAGGTAATTTTGGGATCATTGAGGGCTATGGTGAAAAAGGACATCCTCACATAATACTAAGAGAAGCTTTCTGAGAAACTGCATTGCCGTGTGAATGCAACTCTCAGAGTTACACGTTTCTTTATGATCGTTTGTTAACACAGTTTTCTGGAAATCTGCAATTAGACACTTCATAGCGCATGAAGCTTACGTGACAAAGGATATATACCCAGATGACTAGAAAGAAGCTTTCTAGAAACTGCCTGGTGATGTGTGAATTCATCTCACAGAGTTACACTTATGTTTCTGGTAGCAGTCCATTAACACTGTCTTTGAGGAAACTGAGAAGTCTCCTTGCATCGCTTTGAGGCCTACGCTTAAAGGAATTTCATCGTTCAAAACGTGAAAGAACTTCTGAGAAACTTCTTTCTGATCTGTGAGTTCATCTCCCAGACTTATAACTTAGACTTCAGAAGCAGTTTGCTAACACTCTTTTCGGGAATCTGGAAAGTGATATTTGGAGCCCATAGGGGCCCATGGTGAGAAAGGAATAATCGTCCATAAGAAGTAAGAGAAACTTTCTGAGATTGCTTTCTATGTGTGACTTCGTCACACAGAGTTCCACCCTTCCTTCTTGAGTTTGCTACTGTTGTCAGGATTCTCAAAGGTATATTTGGGATCTTTGAGGGCTATGGTGAAAAAGGACATATCCTCACTAAACTAAAGAGAAGCTTTCTGAGAAACTGCATTGCCATGTGTGAATGCAACTCTCAGATTACACTTTTTCTTCAGTGATCAGTTTGTTAACACAGTTTTCTGGAAATCTGCAATTAGACACTTCATAGCGCAATACTTACTGCACATATATCCACAGATGAAAACTAGAAAGAAGCTTTCTTAGAAACTGCCTGGTGATGTGTGAATTCATCTCACAGAGTTACACTTATGTTTCGTGGAGCAGTCCTTAACACTGTCTTTGAGGAAACTGGAGGCTTCCTTGCATCCTTTGAGGCCTACGCTGATAAAGGAAATTTCATCCGTTCAAAACGTGAAAAGCTTTCTGAGAAACTTCTTTCTGATCTGTGAGTCATCTCCCAGACTATAACTTGACTTCAGAAGCAGTTTGCTAACACTCTTTGTGGGATCTGGAAAGTGATATTTGGGAGCCCATAGGGCCCATGGTGAGAAAGGAAATATCGTCACATAAGAGTAGAGAGAAGCTTTCTGAGAGATTGCTTTCTGATGTGGACTTCGTCACACAGAGTTCACCCTTCCCTTCTTGGAACGTTTGCTAACACTGTTGTCAGGGATTCTGCAAGGTATATTTGGAGCTCATTGAGGGCTATGGTGAAAAAGGACATATCCTCACATAATAACTAAAAGAAGCTTTCTGAGAAACGCATTGCCATGTGTGAATGCAACTCTCAAGTTACACGTTTCTTTCTGATCAGTGGTTACACAGTTTTCTGGAAATCTGAAATTAGACACTTCATAGCGCAATGAAGCTTACGGTGACAAAGGATATATCCACGATGAAAACTAGAAAGAAGCTTTCTTAGAAACTGCCTGGTGATGTGTGAATTCATCTCACAGAGTTACACTTATGTTTTGTGGAGCAGTCCATTAACACTGTCTTTGAGGAATATGAGAGCTTCCTTGCATCGCTTTGAGGCCTACGCTGATAAAGGAAATTTCATCGTTCAAAGTGAGAAGCTTTCTGAGAAACTTCTTTCTGATCTGTGAGTCATCTCCCAGACTTATAACTAGACTTCAAAGCAGTTTGCACACTCTTTTGTGGAATCTGGAAAGTGATATTTGGAGCCCATAGGGGCCCATGGTGAAAAGGTAATCGTCCAATGAGTAGAGAAACTTTCTGAAGATTGCTTTTGATTTGTACTTCGTCACACAGAGTTCCACCCTTCCCTTCTTGGAACAGTTTGCTAACACTGTTGTCAGGGTTTCTGCAAAGGTATTTTGGGAGCTCATTGAGGCTATGGTGAAAAAGGACATATCCCACATAATAACTAAAGAAGAACTTTCTGAGAAACTGCATTGCCATGTGTGAATGCAACTCTCAGAGTTACACGTTTCTCTTCAGTGATCAGTTTGTTACCACAGTTTTTCTGGAAATCTGCAATTAGACCCTTCATCGCAATGAAGCTTACGGTGACAAAGATATATCCACAGATGAAAACGAAAGAAGCTTTCTTAGAAACTGCCTGGTGATGTGTGAATTCATCTCACAGAGTTACACTTTGTTTCGTGGAGCAGTCCATTAACACTGTCTTTGAGGAAACTGAGAAGGGCTTCCTTGCACGCTTTGAGCCTACGCTGATAAGAATTTCATCGTTCAAAACGTGAAAGAACTTTCTTGAGAACTTTCTTCTGATCTTGAGTTCTCTCCCCAGACTATAACTTAACTTCAGAAGCAGTTTGCTAACACTCTTTTCGTGGAATCTGGAAAGTGATATTTGGAGCCCATAGGGGCCCATGGTGAAAGGAAATATCGTCACATAGAAGTAAGAGAAGCTTTCTGAAGATTGCTTTCTGATGTGTGACTTCGTCACAGAGATTCCACCCTTCCCTTCTTGGAACGTTTGCTAACACTGTTGTCAGGGATTCTGAAAGGTATATTGGGAGCTCATTGAGGGCTATGGTGAAAAAGGACTATCCTCACATAATAACTAAGAGAAGCTTTCTGAGAAACTGCATTGCCATGTGTGAATGCAACTCTCAGAGTTACACGTTTCTTTCAGTGATCAGTTTTGTAACACAGTTTTCTGGAAATCTGAATTAGACACTTCAAACGCAATGAAGCTTACGTGACAAAGATATATCCACAGATGAAAACTAGAAAGAAGCTTTCTTAAAACTGCCTGGGATGTGTGAATTCATCTCCAGAGTTACACTATGTTTGTGGAGCATTCCATTAACACTGTCTTTGAGGAAATGAGAAGGGCTTCCTTGCATTTTTGAGGCCTACGCTGATAAAGGAAATTTCTCGTTCAAAATTGAAAGAAGCTTTCTGAGAAACTTCTTTCTGATCTGTGAGTTCATCTCCAGACTTAACTTAGACTTCAGAAAGCAGTTTGCTAACACTCTTTTCGTGGAATTGGAGTGAATTTGGGAGCCCATAGGGGCCCATGGTGAGAAAGGAAATATCGTCACATAAGAAGTGAAGAAGCTTTCTGAGAGCTTTCTGATGTGTGACTTTCGTCACACAGAGTTCCACCTTCCTTCTTGGAACAGTTTGCTAACACGTTGTCAGGGATTCTGCAAAGGTATATTGGGAGCTCATTGAGGCGATGGTGAAAAGGACATATCCTCACATAATAACTAAAGAGAAGCTTTCTGAGAAACTGCATTGCCATGTGTGAATGCAACTCTCAGAGTTACACGTTTCTCTTCAGTGATCAGTTTGTTAACACAGTTTTCTGGAATCTGCAATTAGACACTTCATAGCGCAATGAAGCTTACGCTGACAAAGGATATATCCACAGATGAAAAGAAAAAGCTTTCTTAGAAACTGCCTGGTGATGTGAATTCATCTCACAGAGTTACACTGATGTGTTCGTGGAGCAGTCCATTAACACTGTCTTTGAGGAAACTGAGAAGGGCTTCCTTCATCGCTTTGAGGCCTACGCTGATAAGGACATTTCATCCGTTCAAAACGTGAAAGAAGCTTTCTGAGAACTTCTTTCTGATCTGTGAGTTCATCTCCCAGACTTATAACTAGACTTCAGGCAGTTTGCTAACACTCTTTTCGTGGAATCTGGAAAGTGATATTTGGGATCCCATAGGGGCCCATGAGAAAGGAATATCGTCACATAGAAGTAGAGAGAAGCTTCTGAGAGATTGCTTTCTGATGTGTGACTCGTCACACAGAGTTCCACCCTTCCCTTCTTGGAACAGTTTGCTAACACTGTGTCAGGGATTCTGCAAAGGTATATTTGGAGCTCATGGGGCTATGGTGAAAAGGACATATCCTCACATAATAACTAAGAGAAGCTTCTGAGAAACTGCAGCCATGTGTGAATGCAACTCCAGAGTTACACGTTTCTCTTCAGTGATCAGTTTGTTAACACAGTTTTCTGGAATCTGCAATTAGACACTTCATAGCGCAATGAAGCTTACGCTGACAAAGGATATCCACAGATGAAAACTAGAAAGAGCTTTCTTAGAAACTGCCTGGTGATGTAATTCATCTCACAGAGTTACACTTAGGTTTCGTGGAGCAGTCCATTAACACTGTCTTTGAGGAAACTGAGAAGGGCTTCCTTGCATCGCTTTGAGGCCTACGCTGATAAAGGAAATTTCATCCGTTCAAAACGTGAAAGAAGCTTTCTGAGAAACTTCTTTCTGATCTGTGAGTTCATCTCCCAGACTATAACTTAGACTTCAGAAGGCAGTTTGCTAACACTCTTTTCGTGGAATCTGGAAAGTGATATTGGGAGCCCATAGGGCCCATGAGAAAGGAAATATCGTCACATAAGAAGTAGAGAGAAGCTTTCTGAGAGCTTTTCTGATGTGTGACTTCGTCACCAGAGTTTCCACCCTTCCCTTTGGAACAGTTTGCTAACACTGTTGTCAGGGATCTGCAAGGTATATTGGGAGCTCATGGATGGGCTATGGTGAAAAGGACATATCCTCACATAATACTAAAGAGAAGCTTCTAGAAACTGCATTGCCATGTGTGAAGCAACGCTCAGAGTTACACGTTCTCTTCAGTGATCAGTTTGTTAACACAGTTTTCTGGAAATCTGCAATTAGACACTTCATAGCGCAAGAAGCTTACGCTGACAAAGGATATATCCCCAGATGAAACTAGAAAGAAGCTTTCTTAGAAACTGCCTGGTGATGTGTGAATTCATCTCACAGAGTTACACATGTTTCGTGGAGCAGTCCATTAACCTGTCTTTGAGGAAACTGAGAAGGGCTTCCTTGCATCGCTTTGAGGCCTACGCTGATAAAGGAATTTCATCCGTTCAAAACGTGAAAGAGCTTTCTGAGAAACTTCTTTCTGATCTGTGAGTTCATCTCCCAGACTTATAACTTAGACTTCAGAAGGCAGTTTGCTAACACTCTTTCGTGAATCTGGAAGTGATATTTGGGAGCCCATAGGGGCCCATGGTGAGAAAGGAATAACGTCACATAAGAAGTAGAGAAAGCTTTCTGAGAGATTGCTTTCTGATGTGTGACTTCGTCACACAGAGTTCCACCCTTCCCTTCTTGGAACAGTTTGCTAACAAGTTGTCAGGGATTCTGCAAAGGTATATTTGGGAGCTCATTGAGGGCTATGGTGAAAAAGGACATATCCTCACATAATAACTAAAGAAGCTTTCTGAGAAACTGCATTGCCATGTGTGAATGCAACTCTCAGAGTTACACGTTTCTCTTCAGTGACAGTTTGTACACAGTTTTCTGGAATCTGCAATTAGACACTTCATAGCGCAATGACGGACGTGACAAAGGATATATCCCAGATGAAAACTAGAAAGAAGCTCTTAGAAACTGCCTGTGATGTGTGAATTCATCTCACAGAGTTACACTTAGTGGCGGGAGCATTAACACTGTCTTTGAGGAAACTGAGAAGGGCTTCCTTGCATCGCTTTGAGGCCTACGCTGAATAAAGGACATTTCTCTAGTTTCAAAAGGTGAAGAAGCTTTCTGAAACTTCTTTTGATCTGTGAGTTCATCTCCCAGACTTAAACTTAACTCAGAAGCAGTTTGCTAACACTCTTTTCGTGTCTGGAAAGTGAATTTTGGGAGCCCATAGGGGCCCATGGTGAGAAAGGAATAAGTCACATAAGAGTAGAGAGAAGCTTTCTGAGAGATTGCTTTTCTGATGTGTGACTTCGTCACACGGAGTTCCACTCCCTTCTGGAACAGTTTGCAACACTGTTGTCAGGGACTGCAAAGGTAATTTGGGAGCTCATTGAGGGCAGAATATAAAGGCTATCCTCACATAAATAAAGAGAAGCTTTCTGAGAACTGCATTGCCATTTGTGAATGTCAGATGTTACACGTTCCTCTCAGTGATCAGTTGTTAACACAGTTTTTCTGGAAATCTGCAATAGACACTCATAGACGCAATGAAGCACGGTGACAGGAATATCCCCAGATGAAAACTAGAAAGAAGCTTTCTTAAAACTGCGGTTGGTGATTAATCCTCACAAGTTACACTAGTTTTCGTGGAGCGTCCTTAACACTGTCTTTGAGGAAACTGAGAAGGGCTTCCTTGCATCGCTTTGAGGCCTACGCTGATAAGGAATTTCATCCGTCAAACGTGAAAGAAGCTTTCTGAGAAACTTCTTTCTGACTGTGAGTTCATCTCCCAGACTTATAACTTAGCTTCAGAAGGCAGTTTGCTAACACCTTTCGTGGAATCGGAAAGTGATATTTGGGACCCATGGGGCCCATGGTGAGAAAGGAAATATCGTCACATAGAAGTAGAGAAGCTTCTGAGAGATTGCTTTCTGATGTGTGACTTCGTCACCAGAGTTCACCCTTCCTTCTTGGAACAGTTGCTAACACTGTTGTCAGGTTCTCAAAGGTATATTGGAGGCAAATGTGGGGCTTGGTGAAAGACTCCTCACATAATAACTAAAGAGAAGCTTTCTGGAAACTGCATTGCCATGTGTGAATGCAACTCTCAGAGTTACACGTTTCTCTTCAGTGAGTTTGTTAACAAGTTTTCTGGAAATGCAATTAGACACTTCATAGCGCAAGAAGCTTACGGTGACAAAGGATATATCCCCAGATGAAAACTAGAAAGAACGTTCTTTATGTGCCCTGGTGATGTGTGAATTCATCACAGAGTTACACTTATGTTTCGTGGAGCAGTCCATTAACACTGTTCTTGGGGCTGGAAGGGCTTCTTGCATCGCTTTAGGCCTACGCTGATAAGAATTTCATCCGTTCAAAACGTGAAAGAAGCTTTCGGAGAAACTTCTTCTGTCTGTGAGTTCATCTCCCAGACTTATAACTTAGACTTCAGAAGGCAGTTTGCTAACACTCTTTGCGTGGATCTGGAAAGTGATATTTGGGAGCCCATAGGGGCCCATGGTGAGAAAGGAAATATCGTCACATAGAAGGAAGAACTTTCTGAGAGATTGCTTTACAGATGTGTACGGCATCACACAGAGTTCCACACTTCCCTTCAGGGAACATTTGCTAACAAGTTGTCAGGGCGGCCTGCAAAGGGAAGTGGGGACTCATTGAGGCTAGGTGAAAAGACATAATCCGCACATAATAACTACGAGAACGTCTGAGAAACGGCATTGCCATGGGTGATGGCAACTCTCAGAGTGACAAGTTTCCTCGTGATTCAGTTTGGTTAAACAGTTTTCATGGAATCTGCAATTAGACACGGTCATAGCGCAAATGAAGCGTTACGGGGACGACAGAGGATATATGCCACAGATGAAAAGCTAGAAAGAAGCTTCTTAGAAACCTGCCTGGTGAGGTGTGAAATGCATCTCACGGGAGGGAGTACACTGATGTTTCGTGGAAGCAGTCCATTAACAACTGTCTTTGAAGGAACTGAGAGGGCTTCCTTGCCATCGCTTTGAGGCCTACGCTGAGCAAGGAAATTTCATCCTTTCAAAACGTGAAGAGCGTTCTGAGAAACTTCTTTCTGATCTGTGAGTTCATCTCACCAGACTTATAACTTAGACTTCAGAAAGCAGTTGCATACACTCTTTTCGTGGAATCTGGAAAGTGATATTTGGGAGCCCATAGGGGCCCATGGTGAGAAAGGAAATATCGTCACATAGTGAAGTAGAGAGAAGCTTTCTGAGAGATTGCTTTCTTATGTGTGACTTCGTCACACAGAGTTCCACCCTTCCCTTCTTGGAACAGTTTGCTAACACTGTTGTCAGGGGATTCTGCAAAGGTATATTTGGGAGCTCATTGAGGGCTATGGTGAAAAAGGACATAGCTTCACATAATAACTAAAAGAGAAGCTTTCTGAGAAACTGCATTGCCATGTGTGAATGCAACTCTCAGAGTTACACGTTTCTCTTCAGTGATCAGTTTTGTAACACAGTTTTCTGGAAATCTGCAATTAGACACTTCAAAGCGCAATGAAGCTTACGGTGACAAAAGGATATATCCACAGATGAAAACTAGAAAAGAAGCTTTCTTAGAAACTGCCTGGTGATGTGTGAATTCATCTCACAGAGTTACAACTTATGTTTCGTGGAGCAGTCCATTAACACTGTCCTTTGAGGAAACTGAGAAGGGCTTCCTTGCATCGCTTTGAGGCCTACGCTGATAAAGGAAATTTCAATCCGTTCAAAACGTGAAAGAAGCTTTCTGAGAACTTCTTCTGATCTGTGAGTTCATCTCCCAGACTTATAACTTAGACTTCAGAAAGCAGTTTGCTAACACTCTTTTCGTGGAATCTGGAAAGTGATAGTTGGGAGCCCATAGGGGCCCTGGTGAGAAAGGAAATATCGTCACATAAGAATAGAGAGAAGCTTTCTGAGAGATTGCTTTCTGATGTGTGGACTTCGTCACACAGAGTTCCACCCTTCCCTTCTTGGAACAGTTTGCTAACACTGTTGTCAGGGATTCTGCAAAGGTATATTTGGGAGCTCATTGAGGGCTATGGTGAAAAAGGACATATCCTCACATAATAACTAAAGAGAAGCTTTCTGAGAAACTGCATTGCCATGTGTGAATGCAACTCTCAGAGTTACACGTTTCTCTTCAGTGATCAGTTTGTTAACACAGTTTTCTGGAAATCTGCAATTAGACACTTCATAGCGCAATGAAGCTTACGGTGACAAAGGATATATCCACAGATGAAAACTAGAAAGAAGCTTTCTTAGAAACTGCCTGTGATGTGTGAATTCATCTCACAGAGTTACACTTATGTTTCGTGGAGCAGTCCATTAACACTGTCTTTGAGGAAACTGAGAAGGGCTTCCTTGCATCGCTTTGAGGCCTACGCTGATAAAGGAAATTTCATCCGTTCAAAACGTGAAAGAAGCTTTCTGAGAAACTTCTTTCTGATCTGTGAGTTCATCTCCCAGACTTATAACTTAGACTTCAGAAAGCAGTTTGCTAACACTCTTTTCGTGGAATCTGGAAAGTGATATTTGGGAGCCCATAGGGGCCCATGGTGAGAAAGGAAATATCGTCACATAGAAGTAGAGAGAAGCTTTCTGAGAGATTGCTTTCTGATGTGTGACTTCGTCACACAGAGTTCCACCCTTCCCTTCTTGGAACAGTTTGCTAACACTGTTGTCAGGGATTCTGCAAAGGTATATTTGGGAGCTCATTGAGGGCTATGGTGAAAAAGGACATATCCTCACATAATAACTAAAGAGAAGCTTTCTGAGAACTGCATTGCCATGTGTGAATGCAACTCTCAGAGTTACACGTTTCTCTTCAGTGATCAGTTTGTTAACACAGTTTTCTGGAAATCTGCAATTAGACACTTCATAGCGCAATGAAGCTTACGGTGACAAAGGATATATCCACAGATGAAAACTAGAAAGAAGCTTTCTTAGAAAACTGCCTGGTGATGTGTGAATTCATCTCACAGAGTTACACTGATGTTTCGTGGAGCAGTCCATTAACACTGTCTTTGAGGAAACTGAGAAGGGCTTCCTTGCATCGCTTTGAGGCCTACGCTGATAAAGGAAATTTCATCCGTTCAAAACGTGAAAGAAGCTTTCTGAGAAACTTCTTTCTGATCTGTGAGTTCATCTCCCAGACTTATAACTTAGACTTCAGAAAGCAGTTTGCTAACACTCTTTCGTGGAATCTGGAAAGTGATATTTGGGAGCCCATAGGGGCCCATGGTGAGAAAGGAAATATCGTCACATAAGAAGTAGAGAGAAGCTTTCTGAGAGATTGCTTTCTGATGTGTGACTTCGTCACACAGAGTTCCACCCTTCCCTTCTTGGAACAGTTTGCTAACACTGTTGTCAGGGATTCTGCAAAGGTATATTTGGGAGCTCATTGAGGGCTATGGTGAAAAAGGACATATCCTCACATAATAACTAAAGAGAAGCTTTCTGAGAAACTGCATTGCCATGTGTGAATGCAACTCTCAGAGTTACACGTTTCTCTTCAGTGATCAGTTTGTTAACACAGTTTTCTGGAAATCTGCAATTAGACACTTCATAGCGCAATGAAGCTTACGGTGACAAAGGATATATCCACAGATGAAAACTAGAAAGAAGCTTTCTTAGAAACTGCCTGGTGATGTGTGAATTCATCTCACAGAGTTACACTTATGTTTCGTGGAGCAGTCCATTAACACTGTCTTTGAGGAAACTGAGAAGGGCTTCCTTGCAATCGCTTTGAGGCCTACGCTGATAAAGGAAATTTCATCGGTTCAAAACGTGAAAGAAGCTTTCTGAGAAACTTCTTTCTGATCTGTGAGTTCATCTCCCAGACTTATAACTTAGACTTCAGAAAGCAGTTTGCTAACACTCTTTTCGTGGAATCTGGAAAGTGATATTTGGGAGCCCATAGGGGCCCATGGTGAGAAAGGAAATATCGTCACATAAGAAGTAGAGAGAAGCTTTCTGAGAGATTGCTTTCTGATGTGTGACTTCGTCACACAGAGTTCCACCCTTCCCTTCTTGGAACAGTTTGCTAACACTGTTGTCAGGGATTCTGCAAAGGTATATTTGGGAGCTCATTGAGGGCTATGGTGAAAAGGACATATCCTCACATAATAACTAAAGAGAAGCTTTCTGAGAAACTGCATTGCCATGTGTGAATGCAACTCTCAGAGTTACACGTTCTCTTCAGTGATCAGTTTGTTAACACAGTTTTCTGGAAATCTGCAATTAGACACTTCATAGCGCAATGAAGCTTACGGTGACAAAGGATATATCCACAGATGAAAACTAGAAAGAAGCTTTCTTAGAAACTGCCTGGTGATGTGTGAATTCATCTCTCAGAGTTACACTTATGTTTCGTGGAGCAGTCCATTAACACTGTCTTTGAGGAAACTGAGAAGGGCTTCCTTGCATCGCTTTGAGGCCTACGCTGATAAAGGAAATTTCATCGGTTCAAAACGTGAAAGAAGCTTTCTGAGAAACTTCTTTCTGATCTGTGAGTTCATCTCCCAGACTTATAACTTAGACTTCAGAAAGCAGTTTGCTAACACTCTTTTCGTGGAATCTGGAAAGTGATATTTGGGAGCCCATAGGGGCCCATGGTGAGAAAGGAAATATCGTCACATAGTAAGTAGAGAGAAGCTTTCTGAGAGATTGCTTTCTGATGTGTGACTTCGTCACACAGAGTTCCACCCTTCCCTTCTTGGAACAGTTTGCTAACACTGTTGTCAGGGATTCTGCAAAGGTATATTTGGGAGCTCATTGAGGGCTATGGTGAAAAAGGACATATCCTCACATAATAACTAAAGAGAAGCTTTCTGAGAAACTGCATTGCCATGTGTGAATGCAACTCTCAGAGTTACACGTTTCTCTTCAGTGATCAGTTTGTTAACACAGTTTCTGGAAATCTGCAATTAGACACTTCATAGCGCAATGAAGCTTACGGTGACAAAGGATATATCCACAGATGAAAACTAGAAAGAAGCTTTCTTAGAAACTGCCTGGTGATGTGTGAATTCATCTCACAGAGTTACACTTATGTTTCGTGGAGCAGTCCATTAACACTGTCTTTGAGGAAACTGAGAAGGGCTTCCTTGCATCGCTTTGAGGCCTACGCTGATAAAGGAAATTTCATCCGTTCAAAACGTGAAAGAAGCTTTCTGAGAAACTTCTTTCTGATCTGTGAGTTCATCTCCCAGACTTATAACTTAGACTTCAGAAAGCAGTTTGCTAACACTCTTTTCGTGGAATCTGGAAAGTGATATTTGGGAGCCCATAGGGGCCCATGGTGAGAAAGGAAATATCGTCACATAAGAAGTAGAGAGAAGCTTTCTGAGAGATTGCTTTCTGATGTGTGACTTCGTCACACAGAGTTCCACCCTTCCCTTCTTGGAACAGTTTGCTAACACTGTTGTCAGGGATTCTGCAAAGGTATATTTGGGAGCTCATTGAGGGCTATGGTGAAAAAGGACATATCCTCACATAATAACTAAAGAGAAGCTTTCTGAGAAACTGCATTGCCATGTGTGAATGCAACTCTCAGAGTTACACGTTTCTCTTCAGTGATCAGTTTGTTAACACAGTTTTCTGGAAATCTGCAATTAGACACTTCATAGCGCAATGAAGCTTACGGTGACAAAGGATATATCCACAGATGAAAACTAGAAAGAAGCTTTCTTAGAAACTGCCTGGTGATGTGTGAATTCATCTCACAGAGTTACACTTATGTTTCGTGGAGCAGTCCATTAACACTGTCTTTGAGGAAACTGAGAAGGGCTTCCTTGCATCGCTTTGAGGCCTACGCTGATAAAGGAAATTTCATCCGTTCAAAACGTGAAAGAAGCTTTCTGAGAAACTTCTTTCTGATCTGTGAGTTCATCTCCCAGACTTATAACTTAGACTTCAGAAAGCAGTTTGCTAACACTCTTTTCGTGGAATCTGGAAAGTGATATTTGGGAGCCCATAGGGGCCCATGGTGAGAAAGGAAATATCGTCACATAAGAAGTAGAGAGAAGCTTTCTGAGAGATTGCTTTCTGATGTGTGACTTCGTCACACAGAGTTCCACCCTTCCCTTCTTGGAACAGTTTGCTAACACTGTTGTCAGGGATTCTGCAAAGGTATATTTGGGAGCTCATTGAGGGCTATGGTGAAAAAGGACATATCCTCACATAATAACTAAAGAGAAGCTTTCTGAGAAACTGCATTGCCATGTGTGAATGCAACTCTCAGAGTTACACGTTTCTCTTCAGTGATCAGTTTGTTAACACAGTTTTCTGGAAATCTGCAATTAGACACTTCATAGCGCAATGAAGCTTACGGTGACAAAGGATATATCCACAGATGAAAACTAGAAAGAAGCTTTCTTAGAAACTGCCTGGTGATGTGTGAATTCATCTCATCAGAGTTACACTTATGTTTCGTGGAGCAGTCCATTAACACTGTCTTTGAGGAAACTGAGAAGGGCTTCCTTGCATCGCTTTGAGGCCTACGCTGATAAAGGAAATTTCATCCGTTCAAAACGTGAAAGAAGCTTTCTGAGAAACTTCTTTCTGATCTGTGAGTTCATCTCCCAGACTTATAACTTAGACTTCAGAAAGCAGTTTGCTAACACTCTTTTCGTGGAATCTGGAAAGTGATATTTGGGAGCCCATAGGGGCCCATGGTGAGAAAGGAAATATCGTCACATAAGAAGTAGAGAGAAGCTTTCTGAGAGATTGCTTTCTGATGTGTGACTTCGTCACACAGAGTTCCACCCTTCCCTTCTTGGAACAGTTTGCTAACACTGTTGTCAGGGATTCTGCAAAGGTATATTTGGGAGCTCATTGAGGGCTATGGTGAAAAAGGACATATCCTCACATAATAACTAAAGAGAAGCTTTCTGAGAAACTGCATTGCCATGTGTGAATGCAACTCTCAGAGTTACACGTTTCTCTTCAGTGATCAGTTTGTTAACACAGTTTTCTGGAAATCTGCAATTAGACACTTCATAGCGCAATGAAGCTTACGGTGACAAAGGATATATCCACAGATGAAAACTAGAAAGAAGCTTTCTTAGAAACTGCCTGGTGATGTGTGAATTCATCTCACAGAGTTACACTTATGTTTCGTGGAGCAGTCCATTAACACTGTCTTTGAGGAAACTGAGAAGGGCTTCCTTGCATCGCTTTGAGGCCTACGCTGATAAAGGAAATTTCATCCGTTCAAAACGTGAAAGAAGCTTTCTGAGAAACTTCTTTCTGATCTGTGAGTTCATCTCCCAGACTTATAACTTAGACTTCAGAAAGCAGTTTGCTAACACTCTTTTCGTGGAATCTGGAAAGTGATATTTGGGAGCCCATAGGGGCCCATGGTGAGAAAGGAAATATCGTCACATAGAAGTAGAGAGAAGCTTTCTGAGAGATTGCTTTCTGATGTGTGACTTCGTCACACAGAGTTCCACCCTTCCCTTCTTGGAACAGTTTGCTAACACTGTTGTCAGGGATTCTGCAAAGGTATATTTGGGAGCTCATTGAGGGCTATGGTGAAAAAGGACATATCCTCACATAATAACTAAAGAGAAGCTTTCTGAGAAACTGCATTGCCATGTGTGAATGCAACTCTCAGAGTTACACGTTTCTCTTCAGTGATCAGTTTGTTAACACAGTTTTCTGGAAATCTGCAATTAGACACTTCATAGCGCAATGAAGCTTACGGTGACAAAGGATATATCCACAGATGAAAACTAGAAAGAAGCTTTCTTAGAAACTGCCTGGTGATGTGTGAATTCATCTCACAGAGTTACACTTATGTTTCGTGGAGCAGTCCATTAACACTGTCTTTGAGGAAACTGAGAAGGGCTTCCTTGCATCGCTTTGAGGCCTACGCTGATAAAGGAAATTTCATCCGTTCAAAACGTGAAAGAAGCTTTCTGAGAAACTTCTTTCTGATCTGTGAGTTCATCTCCCAGACTTATAACTTAGACTTCAGAAAGCAGTTTGCTAACACTCTTTTCGTGGAATCTGGAAAGTGATATTTGGGAGCCCATAGGGGCCCATGGTGAGAAAGGAAATATCGTCACATAAGAAGTAGAGAGAAGCTTTCTGAGAGATTGCTTTCTGATGTGTGACTTCGTCACACAGAGTTCCACCCTTCCCTTCTTGGAACAGTTTGCTAACACTGTTGTCAGGGATTCTGCAAAGGTATATTTGGGAGCTCATTGAGGGCTATGGTGAAAAAGGACATATCCTCACATAATAACTAAAGAGAAGCTTTCTGAGAAACTGCATTGCCATGTGTGAATGCAACTCTCAGAGTTACACGTTTCTCTTCAGTGATCAGTTTGTTAACACAGTTTTCTGGAAATCTGCAATTAGACACTTCATAGCGCAATGAAGCTTACGGTGACAAAGGATATATCCACAGATGAAAACTAGAAAGAAGCTTTCTTAGAAACTGCCTGGTGATGTGTGAATTCATCTCATCAGAGTTACACTTATGTTTCGTGGAGCAGTCCATTAACACTGTCTTTGAGGAAACTGAGAAGGGCTTCCTTGCATCGCTTTGAGGCCTACGCTGATAAAGGAAATTTCATCCGTTCAAAACGTGAAAGAAGCTTTCTGAGAAACTTCTTTCTGATCTGTGAGTTCATCTCCCAGACTTATAACTTAGACTTCAGAAAGCAGTTTGCTAACACTCTTTTCGTGGAATCTGGAAAGTGATATTTGGGAGCCCATAGGGGCCCATGGTGAGAAAGGAAATATCGTCAAAAATAAGTAGAGAGAAGCTTTCTGAGAGATTGCTTTCTGATGTGTGACTTCGTCACACAGAGTTCCACCCTTCCCTTCTTGGAACAGTTTGCTAACACTGTTGTCAGGGATTCTGCAAAGGTATATTTGGGAGCTCATTGAGGGCTATGGTGAAAAAGGACATATCCTCACATAATAACTAAAGAGAAGCTTTCTGAGAAACTGCATTGCCATGTGTGAATGCAACTCTCAGAGTTACACGTTTCTCTTCAGTGATCAGTTTGTTAACACAGTTTTCTGGAAATCTGCAATTAGACACTTCATAGCGCAATGAAGCTTACGGTGACAAAGGATATATCCACAGATGAAAACTAGAAAGAAGCTTTCTTAGAAACTGCCTGGTGATGTGTGAATTCATCTCACAGAGTTACACTTATGTTTCGTGGAGCAGTCCATTAACACTGTCTTTGAGGAAACTGAGAAGGGCTTCCTTGCATCGCTTTGAGGCCTACGCTGATAAAGGAAATTTCATCCGTTCAAAACGTGAAAGAAGCTTTCTGAGAAACTTCTTTCTGATCTGTGAGTTCATCTCCCAGACTTATAACTTAGACTTCAGAAAGCAGTTTGCTAACACTCTTTTCGTGGAATCTGGAAAGTGATATTTGGGAGCCCATAGGGGCCCATGGTGAGAAAGGAAATATCGTCACATAGTAAGTAGAGAGAAGCTTTCTGAGAGATTGCTTTCTGATGTGTGACTTCGTCACACAGAGTTCCACCCTTCCCTTCTTGGAACAGTTTGCTAACACTGTTGTCAGGGATTCTGCAAAGGTATATTTGGGAGCTCATTGAGGGCTATGGTGAAAAAGGACATATCCTCACATAATAACTAAAGAGAAGCTTTCTGAGAAACTGCATTGCCATGTGTGAATGCAACTCTCAGAGTTACACGTTTCTCTTCAGTGATCAGTTTGTTAACACAGTTTTCTGGAAATCTGCAATTAGACACTTCATAGCGCAATGAAGCTTACGGTGACAAAGGATATATCCACAGATGAAAACTAGAAAGAAGCTTTCTTAGAAACTGCCTGGTGATGTGTGAATTCATCTCACAGAGTTACACTTATGTTTCGTGGAGCAGTCCATTAACACTGTCTTTGAGGAAACTGAGAAGGGCTTCCTTGCATCGCTTTGAGGCCTACGCTGATAAAGGAAATTTCATCCGTTCAAAACGTGAAAGAAGCTTTCTGAGAAACTTCTTTCTGATCTGTGAGTTCATCTCCCAGACTTATAACTTAGACTTCAGAAAGCAGTTTGCTAACACTCTTTTCGTGGAATCTGGAAAGTGATATTTGGGAGCCCATAGGGGCCCATGGTGAGAAAGGAAATATCGTCACATAATAAGTAGAGAGAAGCTTTCTGAGAGATTGCTTTCTGATGTGTGACTTCGTCACACAGAGTTCCACCCTTCCCTTCTTGGAACAGTTTGCTAACACTGTTGTCAGGGATTCTGCAAAGGTATATTTGGGAGCTCATTGAGGGCTATGGTGAAAAAGGACATATCCTCACATAATAACTAAAGAGAAGCTTTCTGAGAAACTGCATTGCCATGTGTGAATGCAACTCTCAGAGTTACACGTTTCTCTTCAGTGATCAGTTTGTTAACACAGTTTTCTGGAAATCTGCAATTAGACACTTCATAGCGCAATGAAGCTTACGGTGACAAAGGATATATCCACAGATGAAAACTAGAAAGAAGCTTTCTTAGAAACTGCCTGGTGATGTGTGAATTCATCTCTCAGAGTTACACTTATGTTTCGTGGAGCAGTCCATTAACACTGTCTTTGAGGAAACTGAGAAGGGCTTCCTTGCATCGCTTTGAGGCCTACGCTGATAAAGGAAATTTCATCCGTTCAAAACGTGAAAGAAGCTTTCTGAGAAACTTCTTTCTGATCTGTGAGTTCATCTCCCAGACTTATAACTTAGACTTCAGAAAGCAGTTTGCTAACACTCTTTTCGTGGAATCTGGAAAGTGATATTTGGGAGCCCATAGGGGCCCATGGTGAGAAAGGAAATATCGTCACATAGTAAGTAGAGAGAAGCTTTCTGAGAGATTGCTTTCTGATGTGTGACTTCGTCACACAGAGTTCCACCCTTCCCTTCTGGAACAGTTTGCTAACACTGTTTGTCAGGGATTCTGCAAAGGTATATTTGGGAGCTCATTTGAGGGCCTAGTTACGTGAAAAAATGACCATATATCCTCACATAATAACTAAAGGAAAGCTTTCTGAGAAAACGCCTTGCCATGTGTGAATGCAACTCTCAGAGTTACACGTTTCTCTTCAGTGATCAGTTTTTGTTAACACAGTTTTTCTGGAATCTGCAATAGAAAACTTCATAGCGCAATGAAGCTTACGGGGACAAAGGTATATCCACAGAGAAACTAGAAAGAACTTTCTAAGAAACTGCCTGGTGATGTGTGATTCATCCTTCAGAGTTACACTTATGTTTCGTGGAGCAGTCCATAACACTGTCTTTGAGGAAACTGAGAAGGTCTTCCTTGCATCGCTTTGAGGCCTACGCTGATAAAGGAAATTTCATCCGTTCAAAACGTGAAAGAAGCTTTCTGAGAAACTTCTTTCTGATCTGTGAGTTCATCTCCCAGATTATAACTCAGACTTCAGAAAGCAGTTTGCTAACACTCGTTTCGTGGAATCTGGAAAGTGATATTTTGGAAGCCCATAGGGGGCCCATGGTGAGAAAGGAAATATCGTCACATAGAAGTAGAGAGAATCTTCTGAGAGATTGCTTTCTGATGTTGTGACTTCGTCACACAGAGTTCCACCCTTCCCTTCTTGGAACCGTTTGCTAACACTGTGTCAGGGATTCTGCAAAGGTATATTGGGAGCTCATTGAGGGCTATGGTGAAAAAGACATATCCTCACTAAGAACTAAAGAGAAGCTTTCTGAGAAACTGCATTGCCATGTGTGATGCAACTCTCAGAGTTACACTTTCTCTTCAGTGATCACGTTTGTTAACACAGTTGTCTGGAAATCTGCGAATTAGAACCACGTCCATAGCGCATAATCTTAATACGGTAGGACAAGGTAATAGTCCACAGATTGAGAAACTAGAAAGAAGCTTTCTGAGAAACGTTCCTTGGTGATGTAAAAAGAAAGGTGAATTCATCTCTACAGAGTTAGAAACACTTATTTTTTTCGTGGAGCAGTCCAATTAACACTGTCTTGAGGAAACTGTGAAGGGCTTCCTTGCATCGCTTGAAGGCCTACGCTGAATAAAGGAAATTTCATTCGTTCAAAACGTGAAGAAGCTTTCTGAGAAAATTCTTTCTGATCTGTGATTTCATCTCCTCCAGACTTATAACTCGACTTCAGAAAGCAGTTTGGCTAACCTCTTTCGTGGAATCTGGAAAGTGATATTTGGGAGCCCATAGGGCGCCATGGTGGAGGAAATAGAAAATATCTTCACATAAGTAAGTAGATAGAAGGCTTTCTGAGAGATGCTTTCTGATATTGTGACTTTTTCACACAGAAGTTCCACCACCCTTCCTTCTTGGAACATTTTGGCTAAAACATGTTGTCAGGGAATTCTTCAAAGGTATATTATGGGAGCTGCATTTGAGGGCCTACTGGTGACAAAGGACATATCCTCACCATAATAACTAAAGAGAAGCTTTCCTGAGAAACTGCATTGCCATGTGTGAATGCAACTCTCAGAGGTTACACGTTTCTCTTCAGTGATCAGTTTGTTATACACAGTTTTCCTGGAATCTGCAATTAGCCCCTTCAAGCGCAATCGAAGCTTACCGGTGACAAAGGATATACTCCCAGATGAAAAACTAGACGAAGCTTTCTTAGAAACTGCCTGGTGATGTGTGCATTCATCTCTACACAGGTTAACTGATGTTTCGTGGAGCAGTCCATTAACCACTGTCTTTGAGGAAACTGAGAAGGGCTTCCTTGCATCGCTTTTGAGGCCTACGCTGATAAATGAAAATTTCATCCGGTCCAAACGTGAAAGAAGCTTTCTGAGAAATCTTTCCTGATCTGTGAGTTCTTTCTCACCCGACTTATAACCTTCAGACTTCAGAAAGCAGTTTTGCTAACACTCTTTTCGTGGAATCTGGGAAAGTGATATTTGGGAGCCCATAGGGGCCCATGGTGAGAAAGGAATATCGTCACAGAAGAAGTAGAGAGAAGCTTTCGAGAGATTGCTTTCTGATGTGTGACTTCGTCACACAGAGTTCCACCCTTCCCTTCTTGGAACAGTTTGCTAACACTGTTGTCAGGGATTCTGCAAAGGTATATTTGGGAGCTCATTGAGGGCTATGGTGAAAAAGGACATATCCTCACATAATAACTAAAGAGAAGCTTTCTGAGAAACTGCATTGCCATGTGTGAATGCAACTCTCAGAGTTACACGTTTCTCTTCAGTGATCAGTTTGGTAACACAGTTTTCTGGAAATCTGCAATTAGACACTTCAAAGCGCAATGAAGCTTACGGTGACAAAGGATATATCCACAGATGAAAACTAGAAAGAACTTCTTAAAACTGCCTGGTGATGTGAATTCATCTCTCAGTTACACTTATGTTTCGGAGGCAGTCCATTAACACTGTCTTTGAGGAAACTGAGAAGGGCT
>NW_022143407.1:0-7161 GCF_007565055.1 Rhinopithecus roxellana
CCCGCGGGGCGGACCCCCATCGCCGGGGGGGGGGGACCCGCCCCCCCGCGATCCGGGGCGCAGCCGCCGCCACGCCACGCCCCCCCGGCGGCTGGCGGACCCCATCGCCGGGGGGCGGGGGACCCGCCCCCGCGATCCGGGGCCGCCAGCCGCGCCCGCCAGGTCTATATGGGAATCATATCGCAATCTTCCTCCTGAAGATTAATTACATTATCCCAGTTGTGTGTCTACTCCCAGCCATATTGCCTGTCATATTCCCTTCTTGGCCCGAATTTGGAAGCAATACCAAAGGGTGAGTGATCATCTTTTGTGATGTTTATGTAGTAACATCCTCCCCTGGTGGATATTAGCAACAATCAATTAATTATTAATATTAATAAATTATTAAATATTAATACTAATAATCGTATAATGATCACAGTAAACTTCGTAAAAATTTATGGTGGATGAAATGTTAACGATTGGATGGTAATTAACATTAATATCACCATGAATATTCAAATATTGATATCCGCCATGAATGTTACTTAATCAATAAAGTGATGCGGGCAAGAAAATTATGATTAGTTTTAGGGACTAATAATGTTGTTCATTAACACTAATATTAATAATTAATACTAAGATTGCATAATCAGGTACTGGAAATACTGAAAAGTAACAAAGGTATCCTATTACTATACCATTGAGAATTATTAAAATCGATCATTGATGTGTAATAACTATATTATTACTCGGAATACAACGGCAGTGTCCACCTACTTGTGGGGCCCCAAGACGCCGCCACATCATGGCCCCCACGACTGGGGGCCTCCATCGCGGGGGGGGGGCGGGGTGCCTGCCCGCCCGCGATCCGGGCCGCAGCCGCCGCCACGCCACGCCCCGCGGCGGCTGGCGGACCCCCATCCGGGGGCGGGGGACCCGCCCCCGCGATCGGGGCCGCCAGCGCCGCCACGCCACGCCCCCCGGCGGCTGGCGGACCCCATCGCCGGGGGGCGGGGACCCGCCCCCCGCGATCCGGGGCCGCCAGCCGCCGCCACGCCACGCCCCCCCGGGGCTGGGGACCCCCCCCCGCGATCCGGGGCCGCCAGCCGCCGCCACGCCACGCCCCCCCGGCGGGCGGACCCCCATCGCCGGGGGGCGGGGGACCCGCCCCCCGCGATCCGGGGCCGCCAGCCGCCGCCACGCCACGCCCCCCCGGCTGGCGGCTGGGGGGACCCGCCCCCGCGATCCGGGGCCGCAGCCGCCGCCACGCCACGCCCCCCGGCGGCTGGCGGACCCCCATCGCCGGGGGGCGGGGGACCCGCCCGCGATCCGGGGCCGCCAGCCGCCGCCACGCCACGCCCCCCGGCGGCTGGCGGACCCCATCGCCGGGGGGCGGGGGACCCGCCCCCCGCGATCCGGGGCCGCAGCCGCCGCCACGCCACGCCCCCCCGGCGGCTGGCGGACCCCATCGCCGGGGGGCGGGGGACCCGCCCCCCCGCGATCCGGGGCCGCCAGCCGCCGCCACGCCACGCCCCCCCGGCGGCTGGCGGACCCCCATCGCCGGGGGCGGGGGACCCGCCCCCCGCGATCCGGGGCCGCCAGCCGCCGCCACGCCACGCCCCCCCGGCGGCTGGCGGACCCCCATCGGGGGGGCGGGGGACCCGCCCCCCGCGATCCGGGCCGCCAGCCGCCGCCACGCCAGGTCTATATTGGGAATCATATCGCAATCTTCCTCCTGAAGATTAATTACATTATCCCAGTTGTGGTCTACTCCCAGCCATATTGCCTGTCTATATTCCCTTCTTGGCCCGAATTTGGAAGCAATACCAAAGGGTGAGTGATCATCTTTTGTGATGTTTTATGTAGTAACATCCCCCCTGGTGGATATTAGCAACAATCATTAATTATTAATATTAATAAATATATTAAATATTAAATAATAATCGATATTAATGATCACAGTAAACTTCGTAAAAATTTATGGTGGATGAAAATGTTAACGATTTGGAATGGTAATTAACATTAATATCACCATGAATATTCAAATATTGATATCCGCCATGAATGTTACTTAAATCAATACAAAGTGATGCGGGCAGAAAATTATGATTAGTTTTAGGGACAATAATGTTGTTCATTAACATTAATATTAATAATTAATACTAAGATTGCATAATCAGGTACTGGAAATACTGAAAAGTAACAATGGTATCCTATTAATACTACCATTGAGAATTATTAAAATCGATCATTGATGTGTAATAACTATATTACTCGGAATACCACAGGCAGTGTCCACCTACTTGTGGGCCCCAAGACGCCGCCACATCATGGCCCCCACGACTGGGGGCCTCCATCGCCGGGGAGGGGCGGGGGGTGCCTGCCCCCCGCGATCCAGGTCGCTAGCCGCCGCCACGCCACGCCCCCCGGCGGCTGGCGGACCCCCATCGGGGGGGCGGGGGACCCGCCCCCCCGCGATCCGGGGCCGCCAGCCGCCGCCACGCCACGCCCCCCCGGCGGCTGGCGGACCCCCATCGCCGGGGGGCGGGGGACCGCCCCCCCGCGATCCGGGGCCGCCAGCCGCCGCCACGCCACGCCCCCCGGCGGCTGGCGGACCCCCATCGCCGGGGGGCGGGGGACCCGCCCCCCCGCGATCCGGGGCCGCCAGCCGCCGCCACGCCACGCCCCGGCGGCTGGCGGACCCCCATCGGGGGGGCGGGGACCCGCCCCCCGCGATCCGGGGGCCAGCCGCCGCCACGCCACGCCCCCCGGCGGCTGGCGGACCCCATCGCCGGGGGCGGGGGACGCCCCCCCGCGATCCGGGGCCGCCAGCCGCCGCCACGCCACGCCCCCCCGGCGGCTGGCGGACCCCCATCGCCGGGGGGCGGGGGACCCGCCCCCCCGCGATCCGGGGCCGCCAGCCGCCGCCACGCCACGCCCCCCCGGCGGCTGGCGGACCCCCATCGCCGGGGGGCGGGGGACCCGCCCCCCGCGATCCGGGGCCGCCAGCCGCCGCCACGCCACGCCCCCCCGGCGGCTGGCGGACCCCCATCGCCGGGGGGCGGGGGACCCGCCCCCCGCGATCCGGGGCCGCCAGCCGCCGCCACGCCAGGTCTATATGGGAATCATATCGCAATCTTCCTCCTGAAGATTAATTACATTATCCCAGTTGTGTGTCTACTCCCAGCCATATTGCCTGTCTATATTCCCTTCTTGGCCCGAATTTGGAAGCAATACCATAGGGTGAGTGATCATTTTTGTGATGTTTTATGTAGTGACATCCTCCCCCTGGTGGATATTAGCAACAATCAATTAATTATTAATATTAATAAATATATTAAATATTAATACTAATAATCGATATTAATGATCACAGTAAACTTCGTAAAAATTTATGGTGGATGAAAATGTTAACGATTTGGAATGGTAATTAACATTAATATCACCATGAATATTCAAATATTGATATCCGCCATGAATGTTACTTAAATCAATACAAAGTGATGCGGGCAAGAAAATTATGATTAGTTTTAGGGACTAATAATGTTGTTCATTAACATTAATATTAATAATTAATACTAAGATTGCATAATCAGGTACTGGAAATACTGAAAAGTAACAATGGTATCCTATTAATACTACCATTGAGAATTATTAAAATCGATCATTGATGTGTAATAACTATATTATTACTCGGAATACCACAGGCAGTGTCCACCTACTTGTGGGCCCCAAGACGCCGCCACATCATGGCCCCCACGACTGGGGGCCTCCATCGGGGAGGGGGGCGGGTGCCTGCCCCCTCGCGATCCAGGTCGCTAGCCGCCGCCACGCCACGCCCCCCCGGCGGCTGGCGGACCCCCATCGCCGGGGGGCGGGGGACGCCCCCCCGCGACCCGGGGCCGCCGCCGCCACGCCACGCCCCCCGGCGGCTGGCGGACCCCCATCGCCGGGGGCGGGGGACCGCCCCCCGCGATCCGGGGCCGCCAGCCGCCGCCACGCCACGCCCCCCGGCGGCTGGCGGACCCCATCGCCGGGGGGGGGGACACGCCCCCCCGCGATCCGGGGCCGCCAGCCGCCACGCCACGCCCCCCCGGCGGCTGGCGGACCCCATCGCCGGGGGACGGGGGACCCGCCCCCCCGCGATCCGGGGCCGTCAGCCGCCGCCACGCCCGCCACCCCGGCGGCTGGCGGACCATCGCGGGGGGCCGGGGACCCGCCCCCCCTCGATCCGGGGCCGCCAGCCGCCGCCACGCCACGCCCCCCGGCGGCTGGCGGACCCCCATCGCCGGGGGGCGGGGACCCGCCCCCGCCCCCCGATGGGGCAGCCGCCGCCACGCCACGCCCCGCGATCCGGGGCCGCCAGCCGCCGCCACGCCACGCCCCCCGGCGGCTGGCGGACCCCCATCGCCGGGGGGGGGGACCCGCCCCCCCGCGATCCGGGGCCGCCAGCGCCGCCAGCCACGCCCCCCGGCGGCTGGCGGACCCCATCGCCGGGGGGGGGGGACCGCCCCCCGCGATCCGGGGCCGCCAGCCGCCGCCACGCCACCCCCCGGGCTGGCGGACCCATCGCGGGGGGCGGGGGACCGCCCCCCGCGATCCGGGGCGCCAGCCGCCGCCACGCCACGCCCCCCGGCGGCTGGCGGACCCCCATCGCCGGGGGGCGGGGGACCCGCCCCCCGCGATCCGGGGCCGCCAGCCGCCGCCACGCCACGCCCCCCGGCGGCTGGCGGACCCCATCGCCGGGGGGCGGGGGACCCGCCCCCCCGCGATCCGGGGCCGCCAGCCGCCGCCACGCCACGCCCCCCCGGCGGCTGGCGGACCCCCATCGCCGGGGGGCGGGGACACGCCCCCCCGCGATCCGGGGCCGCCAGCCGCCGCCACGCCACGCCCCCCCGGCGGCTGGCGGACCCCCATCGCCGGGGGGCGGGGGACCCGCCCCCCGCGATCCGGGGCCGCCAGCCGCCGCCACGCCACGCCCCCCCGGCGGCTGGCGGACCCCATCGCCGGGGGGCGGGGGACCCGCCCCCCCGCGATCCGGGGCCGCCAGCCGCCGCCACGCCACGCCCCCCCGGCGGCTGGCGGACCCCCATCGCCGGGGGGCGGGGGACCGCCCCCCGCGATCCGGGGCCGCCAGCCGCCGCCACGCCACGCCCCCCCGGCGGCTGGCGGACCCCCATCGCCGGGGGGCGGGGGACCCGCCCCCCCGCGATCCGGGGCCGCCAGCCGCCGCACGCCACGCCCCCCCGGCGGTGGCGGACCCCCATCGCCGGGGGGCGGGGGACCCGCCCCCCGCGATCCGGGGCCGCCAGCCGCCGCCACGCCACGCCCCCCGGCGGCTGGCGGACCCCCATCGCCGGGGGGCGGGGGACCCGCCCCCCGCGATCCGGGGCCGCCAGCCGCCGCCACGCCACGCCCCCCCGGCGGCTGGCGGACCCCCATCGCCGGGGGGCGGGGGACCCGCCCCCCCGCGATCCGGGGCCGCCAGCCGCCGCCACGCCACGCCCCGGCGGCTGGCGGACCCCCATCGCCGGGGGCGGGGGACCCGCCCCCCCGCGATCCGGGGCCGCCAGCCGCCGCCACGCCACGCCCCCCGGCGGCTGGCGGACCCCCATCGCGGGGGGCGGGGGACCCGCCCCCCGCGATCCGGGGCCGCCAGCCGCCGCCGCCACGCCCCCCGGCGGCTGGCGGACCCCCATCGCCGGGGGGCGGGGGACCCGCCCCCCCGCGATCCGGGGCCGCCAGCCGCCCACGCCACGCCCCCCCGGCGGCTGGCGGACCCCCATCGCCGGGGGGCGGGGGACCCGCCCCCCCGCGATCCGGGGCTCCCAGCCGCAGCCAGGCCACGCCGCCGGGCGGCTGGCGGACTGTCATCGCCGGGGGACGGGGAACCCGCCCCCCAGGCGATCCGGGGCCGCCAGCCGCCGCCACGCCACGTCTATATTGGGAATCATATCGCAATCTTCCTCCTGAAGATTAATTACATTATCCCAGTTGTGTGTCTACTCCCAGCCATATTGCCTGTCTATATTCCCTTCTTGGCCCGAATTTGGAAGCAATACCAAAGGGTGAGTGATCATTTGTGATGTTTTATGTAGTAACATCCTCCCCCTGGTGGATATTAGCAACAATTATTAATTATTAATATTAATAAATATATTAAATATTAATACTAATAATCGATATTAATGATCACAGTAAACTTCGTAAAAATTTATGGTGGATGAAAATGTTAACGATTTGGAATGGTAATTAACATTAATATCACCATGAATATTCAAATATTGATATCCGCCATGAATGTTACTTAAATCAATACAAAGTGATGCGGGCAAGAAAATTATGATTAGTTTTAGGGACTAATAATGTTGTTCATTAACACTAATATTAATAATTAATACTAAGATTGCATAATCAGGTACTGGAAATACTGAAAAGTAACAAAGGTTATCCTAATACTACCATTGAGAATTATTAAAATCGATCATTGATGTGTAATAACTATATTATTACTCGGAATACCACAGGCAGTGTCCACCTACTTGTGGGCCCCAAGACGCCGCCACATCATGGCCCCCACGACTGGGGGCCTCCATCGCCGGGGGGGGGGCGGGGTGCCTGCCCGCGATCCGGGGCCGCTACGCCGCCGCCACGCCCCGCGGCGGCTGGCGGACCCCCATAGCCGGGGGGCGGGGGACCCGCCCCCCGCGATCCGGGGCCGCCAGCCGCCGCCACGCCACCCCCCCCGGCGGCTGGCGGACCCCCATCGCCGGGGGGCGGGGGACCCGCCCCCCCGCGATCCGGGGCCGCCAGCCGCCGCCACGCCACGCCCCCCGGCGGCTGGGGGACCCGCCCCCCGCGATCCGGGGCCGCCAGCCGCCGCCACGCCACCCCGGCGGCTGGCGGACCCCCATCGCCGGGGGGGCGGGGGACCCGACCCCCCGCGATCCGGGGCCCGCCGCCGCCACGCCACGCCCCCCGGCGGCTGGCGGACCCCCATCGCCGGGGGGCGGGGGACCCGCCCCCCCGCGATCCGGGGCCGCCCGCCGCCGCCACGCCACGCCCCCCCGGCGGCTGGCGGACCCCCATCGCCGGGGGGCGGGGGACCCGCCCCCCCGCGATCCGGGGCCGCCAGCCGCCGCCACGCCACGCCCCCCGGCGGCTGGCGGACCCCCATCG